>NC_133770.1:126480167-126484520 GCF_003597395.2 Chelonoidis abingdonii
CTGGGCTACCGTGGCAGTGTCCCCCTCATTTGTGTCATGAAGTTATAAAGAATGCAGGAATAAGAAACACTGACTTGTTAGTGAGATAAAATGAGGGGGAGGCAGCCTCCAGCTGCTATGATAGGCAGGCAGGATATTAAGCGGTGTGGGGGAGAGGAGCCCAGCATCCTGCTGCTATGATAGTCCAGGCAGTACAGAATCTTTTCTTTACATATGAAAGGGAGGGGATTGATGGAGCTCAGCCCCCTGTTGCTATGATGAGGACGGTTACCAGCCATTCTGTACCATCTACTGGGAATGACGCGTGCCATAGGTTGCCGACCCCTGGTCTAAACTCTTGTATAACACAGGCTATTTAACTTCCCCAAAAGAATCTCTAGAGCATAGCTTTTAGAAAAACATCTTGACTGTAAAATTGTCACTGATAGAGAGAATCCATCACAAGTAATCCTTGATAAATTGTTCTAATGGTTAATTACTCTCTCTATTTAAAAAGTATGTCTTTTTTTTCCAGTCTGAATCTGTCTAGCTTCCATCCATTGGATCATGTTATTCCTTTCTCTGCTAGATTGAAGAGCCCATTAATAAATATTTGTTCCCCAGGTAGGTATTTGTGGACTAAATACTCCTTAGCATTCTCTTTGTTAAAATTAATAGATTAAGCTCCTTAAGTCTATCACTATAAAGTGTTTTCTAATCCATTTTTTTTTCTGAACCCCCTCCAATTTATCAACATCCTTCTTAAATTGTGAGCTTCAGAACTTGACATAATATTCCTGCAGTGGTAGCACCAGTGCCAAATACAGAGGTAAAATAATCTCTCTACTCATACTTTAGGTTTCCCTGTCCCAGGATTGCATTAACCGCAGTGTCATACTGGGAGCTTACATTTAGCTAATTATCCCCCCACAACCCCCAAATCTTTTTCAGAGTCACTGCTTCCCAGAATACAATCCCTCATCCTGTAAGCATGGCCTACATTCTTTGTTCCTAGTTCTAGAAATTTACGTTTAGCCATATTAAAGCACATATTGTTTGCTCACACCAAGCTTACCAAGAAATACAGATCTGTATCAGTGACCTGCCCTCTTTATTGTTTACCAATCCTCCAGTTTTTGTGTCACAACATCCTTCTGAGATACAAGTAGAATGGAAAGAGTATGATCATATAATATCAACTTTTTTCCCAAATACAGAATATATATTTATTGAACATTTCTGCCTTTTCTGCATAATTAGTGATAATTCTACCATTTCCCCCTACAATGGAATCTAGATGTCTTTTTGTGGCCATATTCAAGTTCTGCATATATTCATGTACTGCAATACTGACACATTAGGTATATTAATGTTAATATCCAAGCCAAGAAAATACTACACAGTATTGAATCTTTTTGGACAGTTGGGGTGAAATTATCCCCTGTGCAAAGGATCTGCACAAGGCCCCACGCAGCACTGACCCCTCTCTTCCCTTAAGTCCTATTTTGAAGACTTGAATGGGATTGAAGTGATACAGAGCCCATATGTGGGCCCTCTTCACAAAAGTGGATTTCATTTCTGGTGAACATGAAGGTAAAGTTTTATTATTATACTTAATACTAAAGTCTTTATGTGAAGGGGGCGTTCTCACCTCACTCTCAACATAACACAAACACTTGATTAATGTCTAATACCCACCCTCTCAATGCACCATCACCTGGAGCTTTCCTTTATTCTTTATTTAAGAACAAAAAACATAAATCTTATCCTGAGCTTCCTCATGAGGGCTTTTCATTCCAGACCTCCTCCCACATCTTAGTCTTTCTCTTGCTTTAAACAACCCTTCATTTTTCATCCTTCTAAGATGGAGCTAATGAGACCTACCCAGACAGGATGCCCAATGACTTAGCAGAACAGAACCTACATCTTCTTTTAGAGTTCTGTAACCTTATATCTTGTTACACCCTGTCACTTCCCCAATATGTATGGAAGGAGCCTTCTCCTATGAGGTGGTGATTACAAACCAGAACAATATCTTTATCATGTGCAGTTTTTTTCAGCAGAAACAGTGGTATCAAACATTGTAGTTGTTGGCTTATTTGTGGGTTGAAACATTCATATGAATTCTTAATACTGACTCTCCACTCAGTACAGTGGAATACTATTAAAAGGAGTGCAATAAAATGCAGAAAAATTCCATATACACAGAGAAAAAGTTTAACAGATGGTTGAACCATTCCAAAAATTAAACTAATATTTCTGAGCAAATGACCGCTTTTAACAGTTATTTACTGTATTTTATAGCACAATTTTAACCAAAGTCATAAAACCTAATGACTTAGACTGCAAAAGTGGCAGCATGTTTTAATTTTCATTCCAAAAATACTAATACATAAAATTTTTAACTTTTACTTTAGTGTGTTTTAATTACCAGGAATTTGTTATAAATTGCTACAGAAATTAGAATTAATTTCTACAGCAAAATAAAAACAGATTATTTCCTGCTAGCCCCCTCTCCATCTCATGGACTTTTACATTATTTTTTTTCCTGTATTACCCAGAAAAATATAGAGAGAGAATTATACAGTCATTTCCAAAGTAAAGTTCTACATAGTGAGGTGCCAAACCCTCTGACAATAATTAGGGTAGTTGGGTAACTGCGGTGTTTTTGAATATTCACTTTATTTCCCATCTGCTTTATTATACTTAATGTTGCTCACAGTTCAAGCTTTTAGCTTGCACCTAGTGTGTGATTTTTTCCCAACATTTCTTATGAATTATATCTCTTCTCAGATCCTGTGCTCTACATGGACAATGGTTAGATGTGGCCTGTCTGTTTGGCATGTAAGTGGCCTCAGCCATCATTCTCTGTGCCTAATTGAGGTTAAAGTTACTGTCAAAAAGTAAATATCAAAATGAGGAGTCAGAGGAATAAAAGCTGTCAAATACCCCGCCTGACAGGTATTTTTGCCTACAGTGTCAACACAGACCTCCAGGAAGACAAAAGTTTGTTCTTTTTCTGTTGTTTTTTTAATCAGATTGGATGTTTTTTCTAAAAAATATGTTCTGGGATTTTTGGAGAGTGGGGGAAGTTCTATGGCCCGTGTTATACAGGAGGTCAAACTAGATGATCACAATGGTCCCTTCTGGCCTTGGACTCTATTAATGGAATCTGTAAATCTGTATGTTATATTTCTTCTCAAAATACAGCTCACTGAATTTGATATGTGACCAAAATGCTTCAAAGATCTAACAGTAACTATTGATGCATAAAAGTCATTTTTGATTTAATCTCTAAAATTGTGTTGTTTTTTTAAATAATTCCTAATAAACGTATATATATCTTGCAAGATATGATTGATTTATTTTTACAATTTTGAATTAACCTCATATTTTTTTCTTTAAAACTGTCAAAATTCTTATTTTTTCTCTGCTTATTTTAATTTGTTGCTTTTCTGTGTATTGCTGAAGTATGTACTTTTTCTGGTAGGCCTTTTTTTCTCTTTTCCTTTTAATTGCACACTGTGTAATTATATTTTTGAATAAAATTGAATACATCTCTATCTTGTATCTGTGTTTGTTAATTTTTGCTTTAGTTTAGATTTTTCCCCCTTGTAATCTTCATTTCTATTTACTAATACTTTCCCAGCATTTCCTTTTCCCTATAATCAAGATCAATTGATCTATTTATTTATTTTAGGCTCTGATTCTACAAACATTTACTCACATGCTTGACTTGATTCATATGGCCCCAAACAAATCACTTTCAATTAAGCCTAGGCTTACATGTTTTGTTGAACAGTGATGCACTTATGCATATGCTTAAATTAACAGGAGCTTTCTTAAATCAGGACCCATGTGCATAAAGTAAACTAAATGCATGAATGTTTTCAGTCTTTTCCACAGTGCCCATATACGCAACTAAACTTAGGGATTGGCAACCTTTGGCACGCGGCCCATCAGGGAAATCCGCTGGTGGGTCAGGACGGTTTGTTTACCTGCAGCATCCACAGGTTCGGCTGATTACAGCTTCCACTGGCCGCAGTTCACCGTTCCAAGCCAATTACTGCTACAGGAAGTGGCAGCCAGCACATCCCTTGGCCCATGCCACTTCCCTCAGCCCCCATGAACTAAAGCTCCAAATCTGCAAAGAGATTCACACAGGTGGACCCTTGAGCCTGGATCAGGGCTCAGATGATGTACAGGTAAATAATAGATTCATAGATTCATAGACTCTAGGACTGGAAGAGACCTTGAGAGGTCATCGAGTCCAGTCCTCTGCCCTCATGGCAGGACCAAATACTGTCTAGACCATCCCTGATAGACATTTATCTAACCTACTCTTAAATATCTCCAGAGATGGAGATTCCACAA
>NC_133770.1:126487043-126493596 GCF_003597395.2 Chelonoidis abingdonii
AGTTGTATTTATTTATTAGCACTTCCAGTTCTTCCTGCTTATTACTCATACTTCTCGCATTTGTATATAGGCATCTAAGATACTGGTTTGATCTTGCCTCCCAGTTTTGCCCTGACCCTCCTTTCTCTCCGCCATTACAGCCCACACTCCCTCTTGTTTCTGACCCCTCTCCCAGGTCTTCATGTTCCCCACTTACCTGTGGGCTTTGCTCACCTGTCCCCGTCGAACCTAGTTTAAAGCCCTCCTCACTAGGTTAGCCAGTCTGTGTGCAAATAGGGTCTTTCCCCTAATTAGATCATTAGGAATAACACATACATAGTAGTATTAAATGTATACTACAGTTACATTACATATTACAAAGTATGCTAATATGAAGAGTACCAACAGTGGTAGTAGCAGAAAATATATATTATCATTAATGTTATTGCAGTGTTAATATTTCTTAGTAGTAAAGTATATTTGCATCTTTAACAATATTTATTATGAAACTATAATAATCACTAGGTTGTTCACTTTCTGGTTGGTTTACAAGTAAGGACTAAGAAATGGGTTTAGATTCCTTTATGTCTTCACCTGAGACAGTAGAAAAATTAACTTCCTTACAATATACAATTCAATATGCAAAACAATAAATATGTAAAGTATGCTGATTTATATGTCATTGTCTGAAAGTATTGTGATTTTTTATTATACAACAAAGATGCCTTATGGTAATTGCAGAATATAAGGAATTTGTCATGTTTATTTCATGAAAAACTGTTTTTGCTGCTAAATCTGATCTTTTTTTTTAAACTTTATTTGAAAACTGAATGTTATGTACATTACTAAAGAGTATTTTGTATATACTCATCTCATTATGATTGGAAGTAAAGTGGAGTGAAATTTTCAATCTTGGATGCCTAAATTTGGGAACATAAATCCACACTTAGGCATCTAATTTTGTAGGTGCCTAAAAAACTGTCTAGTGGCCTGATTTTCAGAAGTGCTGACTATCTGCAGCTTTTACTCAAGTCAATGAGTGCTATAGGTACTCAGCACTTCTGAAAATCAAACAGTTAATTGCCTAACTTTAGGTATTCAGGTTTGTAAATTTGGCCTGATTTCTATGTTTCTGAACTCTATAGTTTTAAAATACATGATACGTCTGGTTTGAAAGACAATTAGATAAAGTGGGTTGATTTGTGTTATAAATACTTTCTCTTGTATGCAATATAGTATTGATTACAAAGCTGGTCAAAACATTTTTGACTTTTCTTAGGGGAAAAAATGAAAAAAAAATATTATTTTTGGTAACCAAATAACATTTGTCAGCATCAAAAACATCAGCCATTAAAAAATGTCTAGCTTACAAAACCATGGATGTTTAGGTTTAGTCAAACACCTCATTTTCCACCACCTCCCACCCCCAGCCAACAAAAACAGCTTCAACAGAAAGTGTTCATCCAACCCTAGTTAATTGTATCTGGTATTAATGAGTGGTATTTCTGTATGTGAAAAATTGTTTCAGATATCTTTTCTGACAAGGATTTAAATTAGTTGGCATTAAATGCCTATCTGTTCACTAGAGTGACAGAAATAGAAACAATAATGATGAATATTCTGAATAACTTCATTTTCCTAACTTTTTGAAAATCTGGAGAAGACTATGCAAGTCTATTATTCTAAAAGAAAGTTTTATTTCCAGAGGCTTTTCAGTTGTGATGATTCAGAGCATCATAAGACACACATCCTAAAATTTCAGAAAAAAAACAGTCATCAAGTCTGTCAAACAGCTAAACTAACACAGTAATTCACATAACTATCTACAGAATTATGTATGTATCCTAAGAATAAATATGATAATTTTTATTTCAACAAACATTTATGTTTATTAGTAGAGAACAGACATTTAGTAGAAATTCTTAATGTGGCCTTAATGATAATAACTACTGATGACTTTGTATTACAAACAACTTTTATTTAAAAAAAAATGTTATTTAGCTTGCAATGTCAAACACTCAAAAAGTAGGAAATGTCAGATTTATGGTGACCCATACAATATTAATTCTGCCTTCCACCCCATGGGTTCACCTTTGCACTGAATGAGGCAGGGGTACTGTGGAAAATTATGATGTGACCATTTAATTAAAGACTGTATCATAATGTATACAAACAAGAGGGCTGAATTAAGTTTACACAGGGAACCATAAATCCAGAATTTCCTAGCTTTCGAATGACTGACTTTTCAACCTTAATAACATCTTTTTAATGTAAAGACTTTGTATATTATTTCCTTGGTTTTTTAAGTATAAACCAAATATGTTATGTACAGCTGTAAGAGCCACTTCTCTCTGCCATCACGCACCTTCAGTTGGGGTTTGGAACTAACTCTCAGCACTTGAGTACATACTTCAGCACCTAAGCTACAGAGCAAGCTAGAGAAGGCTTTTTTCCCAGAGCAGGATTTTATCCCAGTGAAGGAAAATGGTCCCTGAAGCCAGATGCTCCCCCACCTAGGGCTGGATTTCCAATTAGGCACAGTGGGCACATGCTTCTGTGTGCCAGCATTCTAGGGGCACCCAGAAGTTAAAAGTGGGTTAAAAGTTTCATTTTTTACAGAAGCAGGAAGGTCAGTGGTGGATTGGGGGGGGCACTGAAGATGCTGTGCTCAGGGTGCATAAATCCAGCCCTGCCCCTATCCATATGCTGGGGGAGACTCTATGCAATGTCCCCAGAGGGTGAGATGGGCTGCTGATCTAGAGTGGGGGGAAACTTGCGGGTATTCTGGCCCATCTTTTCTCTTCCCCATCCTGGGAATAGCCTCCTTTTTTGTTTTGTTTTGGTGGGTTTTTTTTTCTTTTTCCTTTTGTTACTCTGTAATTTCCAAAGTTGGAGAACTTTTGAAAAGTTACAGAATAGAAAAAAAAAGGTGGGGGGATAAAAACCCTGGTCATCATTCATTCATTCATCCATCCATTTAAAAAAGAAAAGAAAAAAGGAGAAACAGGAAAACCCAAAACTTGAAAATTCAAAAGTTTTCAAAAAATATGAAGAAACATTTTTAATAAAAAATGGAAACAACTTTGAAATTTTCTATGAAATTGTTCTTTCATTTTACTTTTTATAGATGAATTGATTTTAAAGCCAGAAGGAATCATTGCAAGTATCTAGTTTGACTTTCTGTATAACACAGACCTTAGGTAGACCCAGGGGTGGCTCCAGGCACCAGCGCACCAAGTGTGTGCCTAGGGTGGCAAGCCGCAGGGGGCAGCCTGCCAGTCGCCATGAGGGCAGCAGTCAAACTGCCTTTGGCAGCATGCCTGTGAGAGGTCTGCTGGTCCTGCGGTTGTGGCGGCAATTCGGCGGCGGGTACACCAAAGGCGCGGGATTGGCAGACCTCCCACAGGCATGCCGCCGAAAGCCACCTAACTGCTGTGCTTGGGATGGCAAAATACATAGAGCCGCCCCCGTGTAGACCTGTGACTCCTGAATAAAGCTCATAACTTCTGGGTGAGCTATAGCATATCTTTTTTTTTTTTTAACAGACTTGGTTTAAAGCCATTTAAATTAATGAAGCTGCACTGATTTTCAGCAGCTGAGGATCTGGCCCAATATCTCAGGGCTGATCCTCCAAAAAGGATGAATGATTGTGCCCTTTGTGTTACTGTAATAACTTTGTATTCTAAACAGCTATTTTAAACAAAATAAGTCAGAGTCAACACTTGAACTTGCTCTCCATGATGTTGTATATGTCTTCACAAATGCAGCTTTTAAGTCATTTTGATTATATATTCATTTTCTATTGCCATGTACATGATACAATGTAACTAATGTAATACAATCAAACTGATATTTAAAATGTTCTCTAATAGATGTCACAATATATGAGAGAGCTTTCTCTCTATTCTTCTCTAACCACTTACAGGAAAAGAGCTAGAATAGCATCAGGATAAGAAATTGTATGTTTTGTTATTTTTATATTCCTTTTGCTGATTCTCTAATTTAAATTATGTTATATTACTCATTCTTTTAAAGAAACAATTCCCACTAACTTTTAAATTAATTTAATTTTGCTACCAATTTACAATTATGTTTCATCTGTGTGCAAGATTAATGTTCTATTTTTCAAATTCTATACTGTTTTAATGTAAAACAAATATATACTGCATGTGACACATGTATCTCTTATTTCCAATATTCCCAAAAGAACCAGAGTAAAGTGACATGGCACAAAATATGTTCCTACATTATGGTTATTATAAATGATGCATTTTTTCTTTATGCAAAGTATATTTGTTGTCTTGGGATGACTTAAATATACTCAAAACCAAAGTGATCCAACAAAGTAGACTTGGCTGTGCTGGGATGTGGCTCTGCTTATTATTTCAATAAAGCCATGTCATATTGGTTTTATGTTATTTCCTGGAGAAAACAAAGTATGAACTCAAAATTTGGTAACTTCAGTTTCAGTACTTGTTTTTAGCAGGAATCACTTTAGGTAGTCTACTTCTGGGGATTTGTTTCTTTGTTTTAGTTAGTTAGCTAGCTACATAGCTAGCTAAGGTTAGCGAGATTGTTGGTCTTTGAGGCTCTTTTATGAGTTCTTAGGAGAAGTCAGCAATATTTATAACCTTCAGAAAATGCATTCAGATAGTGGGATCATTCTCTTGTCTTTATTTAAAAGGGCTCAGCAGTATTATTAAATGGATTTCGGCACAGGGCACAGAACATGGTTTCTTTTTAACAAGTTTGTTCTTTTTACTGGTTAACTTGCTGTACTTTTAATACATAGTTGATACATTTATTAGGATTATTATGTATTATTGCAAAGAAAATGAACTATTAAAAGGATCCTTTCATTAATGAAGAAGCTTTTATGGTTTTTAATGTTCATGTTTTTCACTCTCCATTGTTGGTAATACCTTTTTAGTGTTAAAGGATTAAACTTTGTCCTCAGCATGTACACAGTCCCCATTAAAGTAAATGGGTCAAATTCTGCCTTCAGTTATGACAAGAGCATAAATCCCATTGACTTTGAGCTAAATTCTTCTTTTAGAAGAGAAAATGGTTGTAAATGATTGGGAAAGAGATATCAGATGCACTAAAAATCCATGCAGAAAAATGCACTTATTATCTGCAGCAAAGTGAAGAGAGAAAAAAAAAGCTGCAGTATAGCACTAGTTCTGTGCATAGTACAGTGCAGTCCTCATCCCTGCTCCTTTGTTAATGGATGCTCTACATCCGGTGTCAATCTGCCCAGAATTAGTGAGAGACAGAACACCTGGACATTGGCAAACTGGAACCATAACTACTGGGACACAGCAGGGCAGGCAATCATCACAGTGGTTGGCAGTGCTGTTTGATCCTTGTGAACAGTTAACATCAGTTAGGCAAGAGCAAGAATTTATATATGATTTAAGCTAGGGTCTGTGACAGCCATACCCAAATCCATGCAAAAATATTGCTGGTTTCTGAACCAGAGGATTCCAAACTGGGAGGACATTGGCACATTACACATAGCATATTTCTCATTTAAACCTTTGTAATTAGATTCCTAGGTGGACATTTGCCTATAATGCAGGTGTACTTGAAGCCAGCAGATCTTCTCAAGCTCTACCAAAGGCAGATAGCATCCCAGCTATCATTTGTCTCAGGCCTCAGTGTGTCATGCCTAACAATGGAGAGGTATCAACCCAGAGGCAGCAGTAATGGTAATGTTAGGAAAGGTAGTTTTGTAAAAATGCAAAGGAAAATATATAGGTCAATATAAAATCATAGACTTTAAGGTCAGAAGGGACCATTATGACCGTCTAGTCTGACATCCTGCACAACGGAGGCTACAGAATCTGACCTACCCAATCCTGTAATAAACCCCTAACCTACGTCTGAGTTACTGAAGTCCTCAAATCATGGTTTATTTAAGACTCAAGGTTCAAAAATCCTCCAGCATACTGCAGCCCCACCTGTAGAGAAAGGCAAAAACCTCAGGCACGCCATCTCTTGGAGGAAAATTCGTCTTCCGACACCCAAATATGGGATAGCTAACTGACAATGGGCAAGGACTTACCAGCCAGAAAGTCCAAGACAGAATTCTCTTAGTAACTCAGATCCGACCATCATCTAACATCCATCACAGCTCAGGCATATTTATGCTAAAGGCAATAGATCAATTGCAAAATTTGTATCCCCACAAATCCCTATCAACTATAAGCTTAGTCTTGAAGCGATAATGTCTTTTGCCCTATCCCTTGGAGGCTGGTTCCAGAATTCACCCCTCTGATGGTTAAGAGTCGTTCATCTAAATTTTAAAGTCTAAATCCTGTGGCCATTTTACATACATTGTTTTGTGTCCACATTGTACTGGCTAAATAATTCCCTCCCCTGGTCTTATTATCGCTTGATTTATGAAGAGCAACAATTTCCCAGTTCTTCTTTGGTTAGGCTAAACCAGCAAGCCTTCAGTCACTTGTCACAGTTTCCATGCCTCGGATTCTGTCCCTGGCCAGAGGTATATGGACAATTGGGACAATACAAATACAGGTGGTGCAAAATAAACTTCTTAAGAAAATGCAAA
>NC_133770.1:126493696-126496070 GCF_003597395.2 Chelonoidis abingdonii
TCTACCCTGATATAACGCTGTCCTTGGGAGCCAAAAAATCTTACCGCATTATAGGTGAAACTGTGTTATATCAAACTTGCTTTGATCTGCCGGAATGCACAGCCCCCCTCCTCCCCTGCGGGTGCTGCTTTACCATGTTATATCCAAATTAGTGTTATATCGGGTCACGTTATATCAGGGTAGAGGTATGTATATATATGGATTAGCTGGACATTAGTGTGTGTGTGTGTGTGTACATACACACACACACACACACACACACCCTCACACACATACACCCTCAAAATAATGTCCAGGCTAATCAGCTGGGGGTTCTATTATGTATCGGGGGTAGGGGTGGGGAGAGAGCTGTATGAAGATTCTAGTCCTAAAATCTACTCATGTAAAGATTCAAATTGGACATTTAGTTCCAAAGTCTTCTGTGGGGTGCAGGACTTGAAATCGGCACACTGATGCCAGGTTGCTGATCTGGAACTTCTTCAGAGTTTGATGGATTCTCAAATTTCATAAAAAAAAATTCTAGTCATGACAGTTGCGAACAAAACCTTGAATACATGAATTGAGTGTAAATGGCATAATGATGTCTGTCCCAATTTGGAGACACCCTGAAACAATACTCTCCACTGTGAACTGCCCCACACATCTCAATGGGTAGTGAACTGAGTTCTCCAAAGATAATTTAAATGTCAACACCGATAACTGTTTCGTGGCTGACGGTATTTATTATGAAGATCTGAACAATCTGCTTAAGGCTCATTTTGGTGCTAAGAGCGGATGGTGCCTAGAACATACCATCCCCAACCACCAATCTGACCCTGGGACCCAAAAGCCCAGAAGGGAAGAACAGAAGGGCCATCTGAAGAAGAGATTTTGTGATGAGGCTGATGGTCACTGCCTTCAAAGCAGCAGGTTCTAAGGAAGGAGTAAGTGGCCACTAGAGGTGAATTCTTTACTTCACAAAAGTCAGACCTTACACTTGGAAAGGTTCACCCACAATTTTGAGATTAAGTGCCTTTCACAAAAGCAATAGATCCCCTGAACTTGAGATACCAGTCTCAAAAGACAGAGACAACCCCATCTCTCACCCCACAAAAAAACACGAACGTATAACACAGCTCCTATTTTGAGACATCAAGCCTCCTTTTACAAAGCATTTACCCTATGCTCCATCTCAAATGGTACATAACCAGAAACCCAGCTATGCTTCCATCTACCCCTGAATGAATTTGTCCTTGACCCAACCCGAAGAACCAAACCTCCTCTTTGAGTCAAATAAAGTTTAAAAAGGCGGAAATTTGTGTGTGTGATGTCTGAAGATTTTGAAACAATTTCTTATTTCTAACACAGAGTACAAAGACAAAACAAAATAAAGCAACAACACATTTCTTGAAACAACAGTTACTTGAAAAAAAAGAGAAGGAACACCAAAAGTTGGCATCTTATTTCTACAGCACATCATATAAATACTTAGCACTCATATACTGCTTTTAGTTCGTAGAATTAAGAGTACTTTACAATTTAGCAAATATAATTATCCTCATACTACAGACAGGGAGAACAAGGCACACAGAGGATAAGTGACTTGTGCATTCACACAGCAAATCAAAGGAAGAATTGGGAAAAGAACCCCGGTCTCCTTTCTCCCGTTCCAGTGCTCAATTCACTGAATCATGTTGCCTCCCAGCTAAATGACTGTGGCTAGCAGTCTAACAGTTCTGTCTTCAATAATCACAAACACAAATATAGCACACAGGATGACACCTAATATTTTTAGCTCACTTTCTGAATAGTTTGAAAAGAAATAAGAAATTTTCTTTTATTACATTAAGCCATAATTTCCTCCCACCAAAGTAAGTAAATGATAGAGAGGGCTGTAAACCTTCCTTTGCTCCTACACACCTATATTTTCTATTTCAATACCAGCAGAAATACAAAAGAGTGACTAGAAATAAAATAGCCGTGGTCATGGTCTCAGGTCAATTTTACACTCTTCCAGCATCATACAGCTAGTGTTATTGCTACTAGGCTGGGGACTGGGGTAGGTGAGGGGTGTTACAGCAATCTAGTCACTTTAATGGAGGAAGGTGCAGAGACGGGGCAGGAGTGCTCTGGACTTTTTGACCTGTCCATGGAAACCAACTTCTTTTAAATTTAAGTTTTCAGATTTAATCACCACAGGGAAAAATTACATAAGGGTGGGGTGCGGGAGGGGATATTCGACCAGTTACAGAGGGGAGGGAAGTTTACTTTATGAAATCTTACCTTTTAAAGCCAAAAATGAGACAGCCTTTAAAATGAGACAAATTCACAGAGGGCATACTTGGTGAAGACACTGTAAAAATAATAAATATTTAGAAGAATCTCTCTTTTTTTT
>NC_133770.1:126498019-126503187 GCF_003597395.2 Chelonoidis abingdonii
TTCTTCCTTGCCCTCTCACCTTCAGTGACCACCTGCTGTGCCTCTTCTTCATTTTCCAACTCTGCAAACCTGTTCCTGAGCTCTATTTCTCCTTCACTAGCCATTCTGTTCCTCTGTCTGATTCTCCTAGTCTTCCCCCCAAACTCCCCTTGCAAACTCCCACTCAAACTCCCCTGTTTAAAGCTCTGTTTGCTGGCTCCTGTGCCACTGCAGCTTATAGCTCATTGCAAAATGGAAGACCAACATTGGAGTAAACCTCATCAGTACTACTCATATGTCAGTGAAACCCAGAAGTAAACAACTGTCAGAATAATGACAATAAAAAAGATCTGTGAATAGTAGCACCAGCATTATGATTTATGTCTTGCCTCTCTGACACATGTACAAGTTGTAGCTGGTCTTCTAGTAAACATAGCAAGGATAATGTAAGATGTCCCCATAGCTCAATCCATTAATTCACTACTGTATGGCACAGACAATATTGCTTTCAAACCCTGGATAGTTGGTGAAAGGCATGGATTATATAATTGATAGTCATGCCACACTGTCAATCTCATGTACTAACATTAGTAATCATGGATGTTGTGTTGGAATGGGGAGAGCTTGACATTAGCAATAAAGCTGAGTGGGAGCAATGGTGTTTGTACCTCAGTGGTAATCATGCTCATATATATGCCTGCAAAATCATATGTACCTTCTCTGTGAACCCACGTTGTGATAGTTGACTCCAGCTTTCTAGCTGCCCCCACTGTCCACCCAGTTTCCTAATTGCCACTGTTTGCTCCGCATGATTTAGTGATGGCCTCTGGTGACCCAATTTCTTTGCCACATAGTGTGACACTTTCCCTAATATGTGTCTTGGTGGTAAACTAGTGAATATTTTGGGACATCTGGAGTTTTGTACTCTCAGAAGCTTAATCTGATCGTGCTGACTGGGTGGTGGATAAGCTTTCAGCAATTGGGAGTTAAGACTTCTGTGGGGGTGTAATATTTTGAATCTAATTGTGTTTTCCTAATCAGTTGTCTTCTACTGACTCACCCTGTGTGCACACTGGTTTTTCCAGTTAGCCTAGCATTCTTTGCACAGATTCTTACCTCTCAACATTGCTATTCTTTCTTGCAGTAAAGATCTTGAGATTGTATGTGTCTGTGGCCATTCCAAAATCAGCAAATATTTTCCAGTCCCTTAAGTCCTGTAGCTCAGGGGTTGGGCACTCCAGTGGACTCCTTCTCTGATTCATGCACACAGACAGCGTAAGTTGGCTGTCAAGATAGGGGATAATGAATAATGGCTGTTCAAATCTTAGTTCTGTTATACAGCATCTTCTGAATGAATGGTCTGCTTGCTGCTTTGTTAATGGATCTTCTAGGTGTAATTTAGATCTGTATAAGCAGGTATTTTAAGTCTCACAGGCCAGGAATAATCCCTTTACACCATTTTTTAAATTCAGAACTTCAGCAACTGCTGAATCCCCTCCAGAACATGATCCCTTTATGCAACAACACACATTTTTTCTATCTCATGCATCCAGTGCTCTGAATGATCTATGAAAAAGAGCAGTGATACAGGTTCAGTACTGCTTCAGAATGTTTCTCTTCATTGTTTTTTGTGTAAGTCTATTTAGTTATCTTTGCTGTGGGCAATTTACACCTGTTAAAGCTCTTAAATCCTCATGGAAGCTTTTCAAGAATATGGCCATTCAACTGTTAGAGTGAATGGGAGTTCAGTGCCCATATTTAAATCAAAATTGGATGTTTTGCTAAAAGATACGCTGTAGTTGAAACAGTCCCAATAGCCTATTAGTTTGGCATAGAAAGGCCTACATGTATTTTTTCTTTTTTTAAGTTCTGGCCTTATATTTATTTTAACACAACTGTCTCATATTCATGCCATGGTAGCATGAATGTATGTGGTTATAGTTAGAGACTTCCTTTTACTACAGTTCTACTTATATAATTTTTTCTTTGTCCATTGCTGATAAGTTATTTCTTTTATGCTGATCAAGTTTACTAGCTTGCCATTTCAAAATTCAAACGTCCAAACTTTTTTTAAAAAAAATGTTTCAGCAGTGCAGGCATGTAGATTTTAGGAATGGAAGCCCTGGAATATTCTGATCTTGGTTTTGTGCTCAAAATACAAACTTTCAAAACACAAACTTCAGACACAGGATTTGACTGGTTGAAAAAGGCATACTTTAAATAAAGAATGTGGTTGTTTTAAGTCACAGTAGTTTTGAGAATGACTACATGAGACCTCTGTAGATGTCTTTATAATGAGCTTCCACATTAATTTTAAGAAATCAGTATGATGTGCTGCTTGCAGATTATAATGTAATTCTGTAATACAAATTAGATCAGCTTTGAATGTCTTTGAAATGTAGTGTGTTAAAAATGGTATGTACAGGTTAAAAGATACAGATTCAGAACACCGGGATTTACATGAAATTATCACACATGCTTTGATAGAGTCCTAGACTGATTCAAAAGAGCAAGTTTCATATGAAGCTGTCTCATTTTCTTTGATAGCCACCTTGATCTTTATGCAGTCATCTATTAATTATATTACAGATAAAGTAAATAAAAGTGTTGAAATATTGAGATCACAGTCTTCTTTTTTCTTATGAAGACTAAAGGTATGCTTCTATGAAGTCAATGAGCAACGGGGGATGATAAAGGTATTCTTTAACTGTCAGACAGTATTTATTTTGACACGTGACTGGAAGATCTAGAGTTCAGTAGCTTAGATGTGATTCAGAGTAAAGTTACTATAAGATAGTCCACGGATTTTCTAAGGCCAATGTAATGGATAACATTATGCAGGTTTTCTAGATTATGCTCCATTTAGTTCTCCACACTATATTCTGTGAGTCCAATCATGCAAAGTGCTGATCATCCTCAATTTCATTGACATCGCTATGAGTTGAAATAGCTTATTACCTCACAGAACTGGGTCCTATGCTTTCTTCATGTAAAACTGTGGTAATTATAGACTAAACATAGGAAGTATGCTTGTTTTATCAGCATTCAGGATTTAGTAGTGTGGTTTTGAGTTTAATAATATTTTTTCATTGTAACTTTTTTTACTGAACCGACATTGGACTAACAAACTATGTTGTAGCCATTCTGCAGCTGCAGATACATACAGATTACTCTGCTCCAAGAAATTTATGTAGCTAGTTATTATTTAATGCTGACCTTTCTATAGCAAAATCCCTTTATCTTCAGTAGACCTAAGTAGGTAGAAATCTGTAAACTTAAAGGGTGTTTGTCTATATGCCAATGGTATTTTAAGTTGAACTAAATGTCTTTATTTCTTTAACGTCTCATTTAAATGACTGCACCACACCTTTAAGTGTGTGGGGGGGGGATATTTGTCTGGCTGGCTGAATGAAGGGAACTGTGCTCTATGGCTGGGCATGGGAGGAAGGGGAACAGAAGAAAACTGCTGCAAAAGTGTCAGCGTGGTTGCTGACTCATCCCCTGGGATAGAAGGGTTTAAAAGGGGCAGCCCTCCCTTTTACTCAGAGCAGACTGAAGCAGCACCCACCCTCCCTCCTCTTTAGGTGGTAAAATACCAGGTTTGGTCAAGACCTGCTGTGGGCAGTACACTAGCTGCCCCTTTTATTAGGGGTACTCAGAAGGAATTTTTCCTTTGCCACCATATTGGCCTGAGTGCAGTTGGGGTTTTTTCACTTTCCCCCAAGTGGGTTCAGGAAGGGCTTTGCTCATGCATGGCCCAAAGGGCAGTAAGCTATATGTTGCACTAATTATTTAAGTGTAGGGTGGATTTCCAGTGCAGGTACTCTACATGGGGAACAGATAAATGGTTTGGAAAGACTTAAAAAGAGGTGTTCGTTAAAGAAATAAACAAGGGAGAAGGAGTTGGGGACTCCTATGATTGGTACAGCAGGGAGCCAACCCCCCCATTATTATACCCCACCTTACCCCTCCTACGAGTAGGGAGTGAATGGTAAGGTCCTGGCAATGGATTTGCTGGAGGGACATGGATGGAAAAAGCGGGGGAGCTGATGGAAGCCCTCTGGATAATTACAAAATAAACATTGGGTAACCTGCACTGTACGCTTTTATCTGCCAGGTAGTCCAAGACATCTAATAATAAAGTTGTGGCCTGATTAAACCCATGTCAAATGTCTCCTGTACTTCTTCTTATATAGCCAGACAATGATCTACCTTACTAAATATACAGCTGACACAATTTGCCATTAAATGCAGCCAAAAAAGTTTATTCATAGGTATTTCCACAGGAAATAACTTCATTTAATCATCAGAAAAAGTCACAACACTCTAACAGTGTGGTTATTGCCTGATCACCTAGCCTCATTTTCTCTTATCCTTAATGAGCTTTTAGAGTCTTGTCAGAAATACGATTGTGAAAGAATATTTACTATGTAGCTTGATTAGAAGAAAAATATACAGATGAGAGTGATTCTAAAATGATCAAGGAAAAAATGTCTGATTTGGGTACTATTCCTTTCTTTAACAGAAACTGGCAACAGTTAGACTCAGCTATTCTATGTTTCATTCACTGGAAATCGTCAGGATGCTATGAAGACTGAAGTATAAACTTTTTTTTATGATTTGTTTAATTTGTTAGTTCAACTTTTCTTTCAATCTGAATAAAAGTGGAAGGCCACTTTCTGAAGTTCTACTCAGATTCTTACTCAGTCCTTACTCAAGCAAATGCCTCTTAAAGTCAGTGGGAGTTAACCTAACAACTGAGGTGAATCTAAGTAAACATCTCAAGGTGCTTCATAGAATCACAGAATATCAGGGTTGGAAGGGACCCTAGGAGGTCATCTAGTCCAATCCCCTGCTCAAAGCAGGACCAATTCCCAACTAAATCATCCCAACCAGAGCTTTGTCAAGTCTGACCTTGAAAACCTCTAAGGAAGGAGATTCCACCACCTCCCTAGGTAACCCATTCCAGGTACTTCACCACTCTCTGAGTGAAAAAGTTTTTCCTAATAACCAACCTAAACCTCCCCCACTGAAACTTGAGTCCGTTACTCCTTGTTGTGTCATCAGGTACCACTGAGAACAAGTTAGATCCATCCTCTTTGGAACCCCTTTTCAGGTAGTTGAAAACAGCTATCAAATCCCTCCTCATTCTCCTCTTCTGCAGACTAAACAATCTAAGTTCCCTCAGC
>NC_133770.1:126504241-126631741 GCF_003597395.2 Chelonoidis abingdonii
GGGACCTCCCCCGTTCGCCATGAGTTTTCAAAGATAATGGCCAATGGCTGTGCAATCACATCCGCCAACTCCTTTAGCACCCTTGGATTCAGCTTCAGCAATAAGCTGGAGGGACTACCTCTAGGTTTGAAAGGCTAAATCCAATTTCTATCCTATTCAGTCCAGAATCTTTCAGCTGAGAATGCTAACTGTGCAATGTGTGTGTGATTGCGCACACGTACGAAATGGACACTTGTCCACTGGAAACTGGTCTAAATACCAAGATCATTTCATATAAGTCACCAAAAAGTCACTAGTAGTAATAACTACTAATCTCTACTAACCTGTGGTGAATGTGAACCAACAACTTACTAATAGTAGTCTCTGTATCCTATAACCAATCCACTCTCCGTCATCTATCTTGTCATCCTTTATTTGTAATTGCTTATTATTTCATTATTAATGTAAGTGTTCATTAATAGTATATTTTCCCTTTAAATAAGACTTTTTCTGGTTTTGTAGGTTGAATTCACAGCCATAAAGGGTTTATTCCCCCCATACATGTACATTATTCCTATCACTATCAATGTGATTATGCTGCAGATGTATGGAGAGGGAAAACAGTCCTTTTGCATTTAAAATGTAGTTTAGATAAATATTGTAATATTAAAACTACTCATTATCCTGCCCACAGTTTTTTCTGTACTATGTAGCCCTGAGGATTAATCTGTTGGTATATATAAAATGTCTTTTTGATAAATTTAAGTATGTCATAGGCTTATAGATTTATAGACTTGCAATAGCTGAAATGCAAGATACCTACATGTCAGATACCCTGTATGATGCTAAGGCAACCTTTGGAACCTTTACTCAGAAAAGTAATAATAAGACAAAATACCTACACAGATGTCTGAGACCTTTAACTGAACCAATGACAATAAAGGGTGAAAAAAAGGATTTTTGCCCACAGATCTAACAAGTACACCACAAATGCGTACATAATTGTCATTCATACGCACACACGTGTTAGCCTATGAGGCAGGTGGACCCTAACATTTCCATGGGGGAAAGATGAAATTTGGGCTTAGGAGGAAGGATTTCCAAATAATGCTCTATAAAAGGTGAAACAAATCACCATTAGATAGGCGATACATCCATCTATCTGTTCCTGTCTACTCTTCATCGCCTCCACCCCCATCTACGTATCAATGCTACCCATCTATGAAGACTATTAACTATTAATAGGCCGTAGTATTATTTCTTATCAAAACTGTAAGTAAAAAGGAATCTAATTTCCCTTCTGCTTCATTCTTACCTTTTAAAGCATCTAGTATATGTAGGGTTAAAACCAAAACGCATACAATAGCTTCCTCTACCAGACGTGTGAAAAACACCCAAAGTGCTGCTGCACTACACAGAATGAGCTTTTCATAAATATATCTCTTAAAGAACTGTGATATTTTGTAACTTTGTAATCTTGAACTGTTTTAACATTTACTTATTGTTTCATCGATTTTAATGAAAAGGTCTTTATGACTATATCTGTCTCAGTGTAAGCTCCTGTCATATACCCCGAAGTTCCTTTTCTAAACTCTGTGAAGCCTGATTCAGGACAAACTTTATCTTCTGATCAAATATATTGGCGAGCCAAACCCATACCAATTAATATATAATAATTATTAATAATATTACTAATTAATTAAAATTAATTAATCAAATACAATTAAATTAAGTGGATAAATTATGCCAACCCTACTAACCCACCCCAATTCAGGCTACAGGCTGGCGAGCCAGCCAGGAGGTTCAACGAGTGTGTGACAGGAATTTTCAGGGTTTCCAGTCATTCCTCGACCCTTAAGAGAATTTTCCCTTGAAACATAACTAAATGGTTAAATTTCAGTGATTTGTGATCTCTGTCTCTCTTAAGAAAAACAGAGTGAGCATAACATTCTGTGGCAGCTACTTGGCAGCAAGCCCAGTATTTCTGTTTTGTATTGTGGTTTTGACTTATAAGAATTTAATCTTGTAAAATAAGGTAATCGAGTTTTTGATATATTTAATAATGTTTAACGTGATACGCATGCTGAAGGGGTTTGTAAGGTTGAAGTTATAATGAATGGTACTGATAAGATATTAGCAGTTGCAATGGATCTGATGACCCACAGTAGTGGTGACGGGGAAGTTGACAAAGCAAGGTATTAATCGCCGCCAGAAAGGCCGCAATCAGTCAGAACTTAAACAGTTCAAAGATACCTTATCTCAGTCCCCTTTGACTCTCCTGGACTGCACCTCTGATCCGTCTGCCTCAGTATTCCCCCTATATTTGGCAGGTCCCTACGGAGGGGAAAGACCTCTCGATTTGCTATAAGCCATCGAGAGAAGATAGGGAAATCACCCCCATTCCTCTATTACTTGGGACTTCTAAGGTATAAAGTGTAAAACCGGTTAAGGGGTGTTATTTCCTGTTGTTTCTGTGAAGGGACGGCTTCCGTGTCAGAGTAAACCAACAGAGTATTTATTCTAGTGAATATACTAGAAAAAGATAGAGATGAATTCTCTATTTCGTATTAAGAGAGTTAAAAGTGAAGAAAGGGCAGGAGTAGAGTCTGTTGGAGTTGCCAGTAGTCTGACTTTAGAAAACTTTGCCAGGAAATATATTCAGGAAGATGGAGGTTTAGAACAGCTGAGAAATAGCAAAATTATTTCTGAGCAGAAAAACCCATGGGATTTTGTGAGCAATGTATTTGAGGAAGAAACGGAGCAGAAAAAGAAAAGGGCTACAGTGGTGAAGGGAGTAGCTGTTGAATGCCTGCTTGTGGCTTGTAGTTCATTGGGAAAGAAATTGGATAAAAAGATGGAGTTACTCAGGGAAGTTCAGCAAATGCTGGTGGCCTATAGAGTAGACCGTGGTTGGATATTGGAAAAGGTTAAAGAATTAGAAAGGGGAGAAAATATAGTAGAAGAGGATAAAGAATCGATTCCCATCCCTATTGGTATGGTGGAACCTACAGAGGTAGAAAAATCTACTGGGCCAATAACTAGAAGTAAAACAAAAGAATTAGCTCAGGCTGACACAGTACCTTTAGAAGCAGAGCTGGAGATTAAATCTGTAGAGCCACGAGAGGAGTCAGAAGAGGAAGTTAACAGTGCAGAAGTTACTAACAATCTGCAGATAAAAGGAGGAAGTCCTGAGGTGACGCCACAGAAGGTGGAGACAAGCATCATAGAAAAGGCTGTTAGTGACACAAATGAAGAAATAAGTGAAGCAAAGGGGGAGGAAAAATCCTCTTCTTTGTTAATGCCAGCTTCTTATAGTGAAGAAGCAGTGCCTTTAGAATCGGTCATTGTTCAGGGATTGGAAGATGCCGTATCACAGGTAACACGCATAGCTAGTGCATGTGATGTAGTAATCTCTAAGTTACAACAGAGAGAGGTACAACAACCAGGGAATAGAATTCCTGCTTCTCCACCCAATATTATATTAGCACCATATAGAGTAGAAGATACAGTCCCTTTGGGTGGACATTTATTGGCATTTGGGCAATCAACATTGCCTAGATCCCAAGAATTTCATGGGTCCCCTACACCCCTGTGGTATATGCTGGTATCACCTGGTGTACCGGTAGAACGCCCTACTACACCAGACTTTAGTGGACTAAGAGATGTCCTGCATTAGTGTGGAGACGCTCTGAATGTAAGTCATAGACATTTTATGGAAAATTATCCTACATATCCAGGATTATCTCCAGTGAAAAGTTTTGATGGTTCAGATGAGGAAAATGTGAACCTAGGGAGAAGGAGTCAAGAAATAGAAATTATAGATTCAAGCTCAGATGAAAGCCTAGATCCTGATCCAGAAGAAAGAGCTTCAGGTTCTAATTCTGATTGTTCTGTAGCAGTTGTTACCGATATTAAGACTTTAGACCTAGTAGCTAAGCAAGTAGAAATGATGGAGGATTCTTCAGTTGCAGTGCATGCACAACGTGTGCAAGATACAGCAAAAGTGTTTGGCTTACCAAGGGAAGATTGGGTTAAAATCTTACAACTCACAGTGAATCAAGCATTGTGGAGTACTTTGCCACTTGAGTATAGGATAGGACAGAAAACTTTTAATGAAACAGTAGTCCTATTGGAACATAACCAGCACCCAGGGCAAGCTGGAGTAGCAATTCTGTCTAACTTAAAGCAGAAAACTAATGAAACTCCACATCAGTTTCATCTGCGGTTAAATGCAGCCTGGTGGAATCATGTAAAAGAGGAAACAGATGAAGTGCCATACATTAGTTTGCTAGTTAATAACTCTCTTCCTCAATTAAGGGAAATGGTTAATATGCATATAACTGATGAGATTTCTTTAAAGAGAGCATTAGCCTTATTGGCTAAGGCATATGCACAGGGAGGCTATAAATTAGGTCGGAGTGGAGCCCCTGTTGCAGTACTTCAGGAACCACATACTAATCCCATGGGGAGGATGGAGGGACCACGACCTCGACCAGGGTTAGGACGAGGAGCTCCGAAATTCCCTAGGTATCAACGTTGGCAAAATGATCCTAACTCACGTAATAACCCTAGACCTTCGAGTGGCCAGGTCCCTCGACAGGGTTATGTGTTTGGATCCTATACAGGGGCCCGGGATCTTGTTCCTTTCTTTTCAGATGCTGCACAGAACAATTTATGTCTGCAGAGACCTAAGTCACCCCCTCTGCATAAAACTAAGGACTCAGTTGCAGGAATGTTTAAGACAGTGCAGCAGACGCTTGAAGCTCAACGACGGGATATCCGAGAACTCCATGCCCATGTGAATGAGCTGACGATGGAAGGCCAAGGCCCAGCAACCTAGAACCATCCAGTGGCCTACCTTGAGCATCCCCTTTTCCCCAGTGGACAGCCACTCCTCCAGAATTGGCTGCCTCTGAGGAGATAGAGGAAGAACCCCTTGATTATCTGTCTGCATATACTGCATGACTACAAACAACCCCAAGTGTAGTCATAACCCCTTTAGGCAGGGATACATGTGAGAGACCCACAATATCTGCAGTGGTAGAGGGCCTCGACAGGAATTTTATTATAGATATTGGAGCAGCAATTAGTATTCTCCATGTCGAGGATCCTAGATCCTCTCCTCTGTCATCAGGATACCAAAACACTTGCAACTTTTGCATGTAATCAGGTTATTACCACACTTTCTATACCCCTTGAAGTACAAATAGGTCACCTAAGAAAGGATCATATCTTTGCATTGATGAAATTAGCAGACCCAAAGAATTGTCTATTGGGAACTGATTTCTTATACAAACTGGAATGTGTTCTTGATTTGTGTAACCAATTGTTGTGTCTTTCAGTAGAACAGAAAAAGGATGACTCTCCAGTAGTCATACCTGAGTGTGGCATGGTATCTCCAGTGGAGGACTCCGAACCTGTGGGGTATGATTTGAACAAAATAGTGGCTAAGCATGCAGACCAACCTGAGTTACAGACGTTACTTCACAATCATGCAGATGCCTTTTGTCAAGGTTCCTCCTCCACTCTGAACTTTAGGGTACAGATGTGGGGACCTGCATGGACACTTCTAAGCCTAATTACTACCTTAGATCTGGTATCACTGCCACCATCCAGTGTCTAGTTCACTCCCTTTTCCCCTAAAACCTTCCCCTCCCTGGGTAGCCTTGAGAGACTCCTTCACCAATTCCCTGGTGAGTCCAGATCCAATCCCTTGGATCTTAAAACAAGGAAAAATCAATCAGATATTAAGAAAAAAGGCTTTTAATTAAAGAAAAGAAAGGTAAAAGAAAACCCTCTGGGAGAGATTAGCATACCAGCTACTCTCACAGACAACAGATTCCAAAACACAGAGGATTTCCTGGGCAAAAACTTTAATACACACAAGAATACCCAAATTGATAATTCTTAATGGTACCAAGACAAGTTACAAAGAAAATAAAAAACTTATTTATCCCTTTCTAAAAACTTACTACTCTGATAAGAGCTGGTTCCTTGATCTTTTCACTCCGCTGAAACTGAAACTCTAACAAAGGAAAAACTTCCTCTTCTTTGAAACATCTTGTTCTCCCATTGGTTCCTTGGTCAGATGTTAGCTAGGCTAGGTGAACTTTTTAACCCTTTTACAGGTAAAGAGGTAATTAACCCTTAACATCTGTTATGACAGCCCCAAATCTCAGACAGTGTGGAACCACACTGGTGTGATTTCTTCCTAGAACTTAGATAAAACAGATTAATAAAAACATAGCACCTTTACATATACTACTAATTATGTAAAACTACATGATTTTCACTTCCAGGACAACTTAACCAGTTAACTTCTGGGCAACTTTCATGGGAGAGTGCATCAGCTACTTTGTTAGAAGCTCCTGAATGTGTGAATTCAAAATGAAAATCTTGGAGAGCTAAACACCATCGAAGAAGTTTTTTGTCGTTTCCCTGGCAGTATGAAGCCACTTTAACGCAGCATGGTCAGTTTGTAGCTGAAAACTCCGTCCCAAACGTATGGGCGTAACTTTTCCAGGCATACACAGTGGCGTAGCATTCTTTTTCACTGATTGACCAGTGGCTTTCCCTCTCAGAGACTTTCTTGCTGAGAAACACGACAGGATGGAATTCTTGATCCAGTCTTTCCTGCATTAAACTGCTCCTACACCACGCTCAGATGCATCGTGTTTACTAGGAATGGTTTGTCAAATCTGGGCCCTTAGCACAGGGTCAGACATGAGTGTCGCCTTAAGCTGGTTAAAGGGCTGGCACTCATCAGTCCACTTAACTGCATTTGGCTGTGTCTTTCTGGTCAGGTCTGTTAGTGGGGCAGCAATTTGACTGTAGTGTGGTACAAATTGCCTGTAATATCCGGCCAAGCCTAAGAAGGATTGGACCTGTTTCTTTGACTTTGGGACAGGCCACTTTTTGGTTGGATCCACCTTGGCCTGTAGGGGATTTATCGTTCCTTGACCCACCTGGTGTCCAAGGTTAGTCACTTTATTTAGGCCTATTTGACACTTTTTAGCCTTAACAGTTAGTCCTGCCTGCCTGATGCGCTCGAAGAATTTTTCCAGGTGCTCCAGGTGTTCTGCCCATGAATCAGAAAAAATGGCCACATCATCGAGGTAGGCAACAGCAGATTCTCCCAATCTTGCTAGAAGACCATCTACAAGTCTTTGGAAGGTGGCAGGTGCATTTCGCAGCCCGAAGGGAAGCACATTAAATTCATACACCCCTGCATGGGTGATGAAGGCTGACCTTTCCTTGGTGGGTTTATCTAGCGGTACTTACCAGTACTCCTTGGTTAAGTCTAATGTAGAGATGAACTGGGCACGTCCCAATTTCTTCAATAGCTCATCAGTGCGTGGCATTCGATAGTTGTCAGGATGAGTTTCAGCATTTAACTTATGGTAGTTGATGCAAAAGCATATTTCCCCATCTGGTTTGGGAACTAGAACCACGGGAGATGCCCATGCACTGTTAGAGGGGCGGATTATACCCATTTGTAGCATGTTTTGGATCTCTCGTTCTATAGCAGCTTGGGCATGAGGAGACACCCAGTAGGATGGGGTTCTAATAGGGTGAGCATTACCTGTGTCAATGAAGTGGTATGCCCGTTCAGTCCATAATGGGGTGGCTGAGAACATTGGTGCGAAGCTAGTGCACAGCTCCTTGATTTGTTGCTGCTGCAGATGTTCCAGAGTTGTGGAGAGGTTCACCTCTTCCATGCCACCATTATTTTTCCTTCGTAGTAGACACCTTCAGGTCACTCAGCGTCATCTCCTCCCTGGGCTGTAAACTGACAAACCTTTAATTCTCTGGAATAAAAGGGCTTTAGAGAATTAACATGGTACACTTTAGGCTTTAGGTGGGGAATGCTATGAGATAGTTAAGAGCTCCCAGACACTCTTGGACTGTGAATGGCCCTTCCTATGACGCTTCCATCTTATGGGCCTGTTGCGCCTTCAAGACCATAACCTGGTCCCTTACTTTGAAGAAACGGTCTCTGATATGTTTATCATACCAGGCCTTTTGCTCTTCCTGAGCATCCTTTAGGTTTTCTTTAGCAAGGGCCAAAGAGTGTCGGAGGGTGCTTTGCAGGTTTCTTACAAAGTCTAGAATGTTAGTTCCTGGAGAAGGCATAAACCCCTCCCATTGCTGCTTCACCAGCTGTAATGGCCCCTTAACCTCGTGGCCATACACAAGTTCGAATGGTGAAAACCCCAAACTGGGATGTGGTACAGCCCTGAAACAGGTCCAATCATTGAAGTTCATTGGCGAATTTACATATCACGCCCCCAAAGTCCATTAAACTTCTCACCAGCTGGGTGATGGTAAGGGTGGCAACCCAATGATTCACCCAAAAAGCTTCCATAGATCTTCATGGCCCTGCAAAAATATTCCTAATCTGTAAGAATCGGAGGGCCAACTACCCTGCAAATGCTGTTAAGGCTGCGCAACACTTTACCCTGGTGTTGCTAGACTACTGCTCCCCGGCATTTGGTAGCAAAATCCATGAAAGTCAGTTACTACTGCTCTCTGGGTCTTTTTTGGGAAAGAAACAAACTACTACGAAATGGGACTAAGGATAGGCGGAGAGGGCTTTGACCCTGATCTGGGCTTCCACTAAAAATCATTGCACACCTCACAAGACTGGAATAAATAGCACATCCTGCCCATCCCTCCAGGAAAACTCCCAACAATCTTGTTCGTTCATCCGGAATGACACGGATATCATCGAATAAAAGAAAACCAAAAAAGTTGAATACAGCGTCTGAGGATGCATCGAACTGATGTCCACTGGAAAGAGTTCCCTTTATAAAAGCCTGTCTAGCAACAAGCCGGATTCGGTAGAAATCTAAGGTGTTGGGTCTCCATGCTGCCACCGAACAAGCCCGAAGGCTGTCATGCTGCTTCCTGCTCAGTCTGACTGTTCCTGATCTGGAGACATCAGTATCTTGACTGGGACGCGGCTTGGTATCCTCTGGAATAGTAAAAAGTGACAACTTCCACTGTCAGCTAATTGTGATATTTCCAGCTCGCTGAGCCTCTGTAGGTGCTCCGCTGGTCTGCCATTCAGGCCCGCGGTGCCTCCTTGGCTTGAGTTGCAAGATGACTGCAAGCCGCGAGCGGCTGCAATGGTTTGGGCTGAACGATTCTGGGACTGGAATCACTATGGTGTAGAAAAGAGACCGAGGTCCACACCTGCCTGGTCCCGGTACAAGAGGGCACTGTGGAAGCTCAGGAACAGGGATAGTGGAAGCTTGCAGACTGCGTGTGACCATCCCACCCTTTGACCACGTCACATGTTGTCCAAGTCTTCCCCCATAGATGGTGGATAATTGTCATAGGCCTCAAAAACCTGCACCTTGTACTGTGCAGCCAGTCCTTAGGCAAGTTAAAAGATTTTACATGAATGGGTATTGTCCTTGGCCTACTGGTTGATGAAATATGGGTCCACGTAAAGAATTGGTGGAAGCTACACGTCCCATAAAGCAACTTAAACTTCTTTTCCCTACTCCAAGGTCCCTCGCCTCGAGTATTGAGAGGCCCTGGCTGGGACTTTGGTGATGTGGTGATCAACTGAATCGTCTGTTTGGGACATGGCCTTTATTTCCCAGTTCATACATTTAAAAAATCATCCAGTGAACTGGACACTGGCGACAGGGTTGCTGGAGATGGTGAGTGAACCAAAAGGTGCTATGGCTTTCCTGGTTAGTGGAAAACCTTGTCCCCATGACAGGATTTAGTTTTGTTGCCCCCTACCTGAATTCACTACAAAATCTGCCACTTCACCATTTTGCCTAACTCCCCTTCTCGGTTACAGTTGGCTTCCCATCTCGATTACCCTTCTATTTCCAAGACACCCTCTAAGATGCTCATTTGCATAGTAATGACAGCTCTCCAAAGTTACGCATCCCTGAACTCAGGTAAGCTTAATCTTAAAGCGGTGTAAATGAAACATCTGTTCCACCTTAGGCTGAACAGACGCAAAACCCATCTGATCTGGATTGGTTTTAAAAAGTTTATAATCGTAAAGTTCCTTAGGTATTTCATCAAAACTCGCTAAGGTCCACTGAGCTGTGCATCCGAAAATTAGGGATGCTGACTCCAAATTTTCTAAGAAGGCCTCAATATCATCACCCTGCCCTTTAGTGGACAATCTCCGGACCCATAAGGAAACAGTCTGAAAGGGTTAGGTTGCGCTGTAACTCGGCTTAGTCTTGCTAATCTCCCAGGGATGTTGTGGCCCTCTAGATCTCCATCTCTTTTTCTTTGCCTCCTAAAGTCTTTTGTGGCCGCCTTTCTGTGCAGCTGTCGTCATGTTCCTTTGCATTTCCTAAAATTTTGGCCAAACTAGTTTGTTGCTAGGTATTGTTTTTTAATCCCTGCCTGACATATTTCCCAGCTCTGCCCTGACTATCTTGTTTGCGAAAGCAAACAAAACAAACACACTTTTTAACTGGACTTCTTTCTCAAATGAGAAAACCAAATAACATGTTTGTAATGCTCTTTTGCCAACTTAATAACCCTCTCAGCTAAAGCCTAACTGGAACATCCTTTCTAACTTGTAGAAGAACCTTACTGCCTTAGGGTAATCTCTCTCACTGTTCCCCAGCCATGTAAGGAGGAAAAAAATTTGGCTTTTTGGTTCTAAAAAATCCCTCACCACTGCTAACACCATGTCAAGGTTCTTCGCACCTGAACTTATGGAGACGATGTGGGGACTGCATGGACATCTCTAGAATAATACTTAGCTTATCGACTGGTATCACACTGCCACCATCACACAAATTTTCAAGTTGACTGGAATCATCCCTTTCCCCTCATAGACCTTCCACTTCCCTGTACTGGAGAGACTCCTTCACCAATCCCTGGTGAGATCAATCCAATCCTTGATCTTAAAAAGGAGAAATTAATCATACCATTCCTATCCTAAGCCCTGTGAGTCCGATCCAATTCCTTGGATCTTAAAACGGAAAAAACAATCCCAGGTATTAAGAAAAAGTTTAATTAAAAGCAGAAGGTAAAAGAAAACCCTCTGGAGAGATTAGCATACCAGCTACCTCACAGACAGGCAATCACAAACACAGAGATGTTGCCCTGGGCACAAATTGGTACAGCAAAAATACCCCATTTGATTCTACATGCAAGCTTACAAAGAAATAAACAAAACCATTTTCTCTAAACTTACACTCTATACAAGCTGGGTCCTACTTTCACTCTGGTAAACTGAACTCAAAAAAGCACCCTAAAACAAAGAAAGACTCTCCTTCCTTTGAAACAATCTGTTCCCCATGATCCTCTGGTCAGGTGTTAGCTAGGCTAGGTGAAATTTTTAACCCTTTACAGGTAAAAGAGGTATTAACCCTTAACCATCTGTTTATGACACCTTTGCTAAACACAAGCATGATTGTGGATGCATGGCAGTCACTATTGTTGTAGAAGGAGAAGAAATTTCAGCCCAAAGACAGTATCCTTACCCAGAACAAGCAAATTCATACATAGAAAAGACTATCAAGTCTTTGTTGACACAGAGAGTACTACGTAAATGTACTTCCACTGCAAAATTCACCTATTTGGCCTGTCAAGAAACCAGATGATTCGTGGTATCTCACAATAGATTACAGACGCCTAAATCAGGTCACACCCACTTGTGCCCCCACAGTTGCCCTAATGCCAGATCTAATCAAATCCTTTGATCCAGAGGCTATATGGTTTACTATATGAGACATCAGTAACAGCTTTTGGACATTGCTATTGGCACACATTTCACAGTACCGTTTTGCCTTTAGTTTTCAGGGAGTGCAGTATTCTTGGACACGTTTACCCCAGGGATATAAAAGCTCTCCAGCTTTATTCCATGAGCAAATTAGATGGATACAGTCACAATTTTCTAAACCAAATGTTCTATTTCAATATGTAGATGACCTGTGTTTAGCAACACAGACAAAAAAGGAGCATTTAGAAAGACTTGACGAGCTCCTGCAAATTCTAAAGTAAGCAGGGCTAAAGTGCAATCCAACCAAGGCCCAGCTAATGGCTATTTGTGTCTCTTTCTTGGGCTGCACCCTGACAAAGTGGGGTAGAACCCCAGTGCAAAAGAAGGTGGATGCAATCCAAACATTGCCTTTACCACAGGAACCAAGGACTTTAAGAGCTTTTCTAAGTTTAACTGGGTACCACAGGGATTTCATCCCTAATTTTGCTTCTACTGCAGGTCCTTTCTACCAACTACTAAAGAAAGGTGTACAGTGGAAATGGTCTGAACAACATATGGAGGCAGTATCCCAACTTGTCATAAACAGATAGTTAAGGGTTAACTCCTCTTTTACCTGTAAAGGGTTAAGAAGCTCACCTAGCCTAGCTGACACCTGTCCAGGGGAACCAATGGGGAAACAAGATGTTTCAAAAGGAAGGACAGAAGTCTTTCCTTTGTTGAGAGTTGATTTCATTTCAGCCAGAGTGGAGAAAGATCAGGAACCAGCCCTCTTACAAAAGTAGTAAGTTTTAGAAAGAAATAAATAAGTTTATGTTTATTTCTGTAACCTCTTATCAATTAGAGTAGAATCAAAATAGGATTTTTTGTGAACTTAAATTATGTGCCCAGAACATCTCTGTGTTGGAATCTGCTGTCTGTGAGAGTAGCTGGTATGCAATTCTCCAGAGTTTTCTTTTACCGTCTTTCTAATTAAAAGCCTTTTTAATTAATACCTGATTGACTTTCCTCGTTTTTAGATCCAAGGGGTTGGATCTGAATCGCCAGGGAGCTGGTGGGATAAGAAGGGGGATGGTTAATTTCTCCTTGTTTTAAGATCCAGGGAGTTTGATCTGTGTCACAGGAATTGGGGAAAGTTTCTCAATGGTACCCAAGGAAGGATGGCTTGTGAAATGATGTGGCAGTGATACCAGATCTAAGCTAGTAATTAAGCTTAGAAGTGTCCATGCAGGTCCCCATATCTGTACCCTAAAGTTCAGAGTGGGGAAGGAACCCTGACACAACTAAAACAGGCCATTATCAAGGCTCCAGTGTTGACCACTCCAAATCCTGAAATACCCTATCATCTGGAGGTAGCGGTGAGTGTTAATACATTAGCAGCTGTGACCTCACAAGAAAGGCATAGGAAAATCAGACCTGTGGCCTATGCCTCACGTTTAATGTCATCAATTGAACTTAAATATGACAATTGTGAAAAGTATCTATTGGCAACCAGTTGGGCCATACAACAGTTTTCTTTTCTAATTGGCCTCAGCCCGATCATATTACACTCATCGCACACTCCTCTTCAGTTTTTACTGTCCAATAGGGTAAAAGATGGTCAAGTCTCAAATGCTTGCCCTAGCCCATTGGGCATTACTACTGCAAGGGAAAGATATTGCAGTCAAATCTATTAGGACACCGTCCTTGTTACCAATGGCTCTATTGTATCAAGGAGAGCCACACAAGTGTCCCAATTTTGATCAATTGGATCTAAAGGGGGAGGAAAAACAAAAGCTCCTTCAACCTTTAATCCAGGAGACAGATTTCATTAATAGGTATAATTTTTTTGTTGATGGTTCTAGTTATTACCATCAAGGCAAACACTATACTGGGTTCGGAATCTATGCAGTTCCCCCTGAGGGGAAAGAAGAGCCTTGGGAAAAGGCATATTCAAGCACTGCACATTCGGCTCAATATGCTGAATTAGCTGCAGTGGCTTGTGTGTTGGAGTACTGTGTGCAGTTCTCCATCACCACCACATACCAAAATATCCGTCTGTTTTCAGACTCTGCATGGATATGCAATTCTCTCACAGAGTTTCTACCATATTGGGAAACAAATGGGATTTACATCTTCTGATAGCACACCTATTAGGTATGCATCACTGATGAAATATATCCATTGGTTAACAGTAATAGTTACTGTTTCAGAGCGGCCAATTAAAGTAAAAATAGTGAAAGCTCACTGGAAATTAGACCCTTATGCTATGGAAAATGAGAAAGCTGATAAATTGGCCTGAGAAGGAACCCGATCAGGAGAATTTTGGGAAGGAAAGGATCAGGAGTATTCTATTATTACCCCTAGTCCTAAATGTCCTATAGCTGCAACTAAATTGGTACAACCCAATATACCAAATCTAAAAGATATGCAAAAATTGGATAAGGACATAATGAGAGTAATCCTAGAGCTTGCCAAAATAGACAAAGAAGGGTCATTAACAATAGACTCTTTGTACAAATGACATGAACAGCAATCATAAGTAGTAGATGGAGTTCTCATGTATACAGGAGGTCCTTTTCCTGTGTGGGTAGTTTCAGCTCACATACGGAGGGAAATGATGTACATGGTCCATGACACTCCTACAGGAGGACATCAGGGAGTGGACAAAACTGTTTAACGTCTTGCATCTGTAGGATGGTGGCCACTTCTTAGGATGGATGTGCAACAATATTGTGAAAATTGTCTGGCATGTGCCCAAGCTAATCCTACTCCATCCAAAAGAAATGCACCACTAAAATCCCAGGTGTATGAAGGTTCTTGGATGGCTTTGCAGATTGACTTTGTAGGTCTTTTGCCAAGGACTCAAAGAGGTAATTATCTATTGGTGATTATTGATCCTTTCTCAAAGTGTATTGAGGCATTTCCTCTGAAAGTCAATACTGCAAAAGCCACTGCCAGGGTCTTAGTAGAACAAGTCTTCTCTCGCTGGGGGATCCCTGCAAATGTAGACTCGGACCAGGGATCACATTTCACAGGACAGTTCTTTAGGGACTGTATTAAATTAATGGGAGTCCCGCAGAGACTACACATCCCATACAGACCACAGTTATCTGGGATGGTGGAATGAACCAATCGGACTATAAAAGTGATGTTGAGGAAACTGGTTGCTGACAATGGACGTAAGTGGGACACCCTCATGCCTTTAATTTTAATGGCATTGAGGGCGACACTGGCTGCCTCTACTGATAAAATACCTTTTGAAGTGATGATAGGCCGAACAATGAGATTACCAGAACATTTAATTTGGCACACTAGTGGCACTCAGTTAGAGGGAATAAAAATGGATACCTACCTGCAAAATCTGCAAGAACATTTAAATCACATCCACTTGCAGGTAGCTGCCAAATTGGGAAAATCTAGATGTAAGGCAAAGGCTCACTTTGACAAAAAACAGAGTATAAAATACTTGGGAGGTAGGAGACCAGGTAATGTTGTTGTTATATAAGTCACCAGAACATGGGTTGTTTAACAATGGATCGGACCTTTCCGAATCATTGATAAACTCAGTTCAGCAGTATATAAGATCAGAATAACAGGAGGAAAGCATAATAAAGACTAAATTTATCATGCTAACCAGTTAAAGCTGTGATGATCGTCCAAATCGCAGGAGCAACTTCCTCCTCAGGACTTAAGTGAACAGCATCAGACGAAATCGCAACAACTGGAGCCCAGCAGATTGCAACCACGAAATTGACATTGATATTTCTGATTTATTGTACCCTTATTGTTGCTCTAAGGATAGCACTAAGCCAAAATCTTAAGTCTGAAACTGAACTATTGCAACCCCAGGAAACCAGACGACCCAATCGTGCTCAGTTGCCTGAGCCCAAGAAACAGAACATTACCAACAAAGAAGGAACGGACTATTAGACTTAATCCAGAACTTATCATCAACCTGATTCAACAGGTTAAGGGAATTAGGGAGGAGGATGTTACTTTTGAATATCAATTGGTGGAAGTAACTGCATTACCTCTGGTGGCTGGAAAAAGATGTGGCCCTTAGATAAAAATTTTAAGGGAGGAGGATGCAAGACATTTACAAATTCAACTTCCCTGAAACATGGTATATCTTACGGAACTTGGAAAAACAAAGCTAGCTGTAATAATTTGATAACAGGGGGAAGTTTAACCTTGTATAAGCTTGAATATGAGGATCAAGGTGATATGAGGTACTCATTATAGCTACCTTTTAAACCAAAACAGGAAACATAAGATATGTCCAAAATATGACATTTGAACTTAAGGTTCAGGACCCAGTTATTGACTATGATTATGATCAGTCAATAACAAATGATGTAAATTGTCCAGTATTAAGCTCAGGACCTGCTAGTAGTCTTACCACAACACCTATAGTTCAATTTATGGATATTCCTGTAGTGCTAAATTTATCCAATTGGTACTTTGGAGAATTTAGTTATTGTCAGCATACTACAGTAGCTTCCTTTTTCTCAGTATGACTTGTGAATAGAATTGTAGCCTATCAGCAACAAGTGCGAGATATTGTTCTGTTGAAGAATGATAAAATCCCTAAATCACAGACTCCTAGGAGAAAGCGTAGCTTGAATCTCCTTGGAGGTTTAGGATCCCTAAAAGGACTATTTGGTGCAGGAATGTCAAATTGGAACCAAGTGGATACTGGGAAAATCCGCAAGCATATAGATCATGTGTTAAAAGAGGAAGCTAACCGAGTAGTCAATCCAATGTTACAGGGAATAAAGGGATTGGCACAGGAAGAACAATTTACTGTCTATAATATGCATGACATAACCCAATTGTTTAATGAAACTCAAGAGAAAATTAATCAGTTAATTGCTTTAAACAAAGATCAGAAAAGGGATCAGCATTTGGGGAAAGAAATTATATGCTCTGCAAATGGAGACTATGTCATAAGTACAATTTCTGATGCATTATGATCCTTAAAATTAGGAGAAGTTCCTGACTTAATTAAAGATGAGCAACTGTTAAGCTGGAAAAGGAAAGATCAAAAGCTGGAAAAGGAAAGATCCGTTGTTTGGATGCATGCTAGCATTTGTCAATGGGTGCTATGAAAGAGATAGGATCTGTGACACCTCATCCCAACCGAGACAGTTGTTCTCTTGCAAAAGATTGTATAATGACATGATCTTCGTATGTTTCATTCACAATCTCGTTACCAGTGTTTAACCCAGACAAGGATGTGTACAGGCAATTGGCTGCTATCCATTCTATAGGTCACCTCGAAGATGACATCTACAGGGAACGCATTAATGCACCTCCCCTGGTAGTCTGTCACACTCCAACTCTGACCTGGAAAGTGTCACAGATGGCCTGTTGTTCTGGAAAGGGACCTCAGTATATCTGTAGATGTAATGTGTTTGAATCAGACACTGTTTTGTGTGGACTACAGGGAGAGAAAGCACAGAGTTAATCATCATCATGCCTAGTGAGGCTGACCACATGGAAGACTCCGATGGAGAGGGTGACCTATGCTGGAAGGAACCAATTTTATGTGGTTACCAACAAAAAGAGGTACCAGTATAGTCCCTTGGAGTGTCCTGTCACAGAGCCAAATTTCTGTTTTACCCCAAAGCAACCCACTATAATAGGAAATCAATCTATTTCCCCTATCCCCGCTTTTGAGGACATTACCATTATTCAGTCTAACCCTGATTATCAGAATTTAACTATTCAAAGCACACCCAATTTTTTGGCCTATATTCCACCGCTGGGGTTACAGATAAAATCATTAATGGCTCATAAGGAGACGCACCTCATTCAAATTACTAATGATATGGACAAAGCCCAACAAGTTATTACCTAATTAATGAATGAAGGTAATGAACTTGCAACAACTCCCAGGGAAATTTTTGGATTAAAAGAATGGGTAATTATCCAAGGAATTGGAATTGGAGTTAATTTCCCTATTTTGGGTTACATGCAATATAAACTCAATAAACCCAAGCCAAAAACTAGGCAGAGGCCTAGACAGACACTTAGACAGACACCTAGACAAACGCGTAGACAAGCACCACCTGGGGATGAACATGACTATGTACACATGGTGCCCATTCCAGATACATAGCAAAATTTACCCTAGTATGAAACTAAAAAGGGCCTCACAGATACTAAATCCGAGTTAGGTGACAGGGTTTCTTGGTGCAAACCACCCCGTCAAAGGGGGGCATGTAGCCCTGAGGATTAATCTGTTGGTATATATAAAATGTCTTTTTGATAAATTTATGTCATAGGCTTATAGATTTATAGATTTGCAATAGCTGAAATGCAAGATACCTACAAGTCAGACACCCTGTATGATGCTAAGGCAACCTTTGGAACCCTTACTCAGAAAAGTAATAATAAGACAAAATACCCACACAGATGTCTGGAGACCTTTAACTGAACCAATAACAGTAAAGGGTGGAAAAAGGGATTTTTGCCCACAAATCTAACAAGTACACCACAAATGCGTACATAACTGTCATTCATACGCACACACATTAGCCTATGAGGCAGGTGTACCCTAACATTTCTGTGGGGGAAAGATGAAATTTGGGCATCGGAAGGAGGGATTTCCAAACAATGCTCTATAAAAGGTGAAACAAATCACCATTAGATGGGCGATACACCCATCTATCACCTCCACCCCCGTCTACATAGCGATACTATCCATCTACAAAGGCCATTAACTATTAAAAGGCCTGTAACCGGGTGGCCTCACCCCCACAGCACCTCCTACTGGTTGTCATTGGGAATTAGCTCGGTCCCAGCCCCGAGCACCCTCTGCAGGCTAGTGAGCCACCCGTTCCGCTGCTGGCCCCTTGTCCCTCCCTCGGACCCCAGTGCCGCTTTAACTGGGTCTCCCTCTCCCAGGGGAACCTTCACCCCACTATCCCCCCTTTGCCTCAGTCATGGCTACTGCCAGTCTCTGTTTAGGCCCCCATGCCCTGGGCAGACTGCAGTGTAATCAGCAGATCATCACAGGCAACAAGGGTTTGGACTTGGACAGTCTGGCTGCCTTTACCCGCCCTCGGCTGCCCCTCTGCAAGCCCAGTACCTTGGAGGCCTAGAACCAGCTCTGCAGCTTGGGGAGCTGCTGGCCTAGGGCTTCCCAGCTCCAAAGGCCTTCCCCAGCCCTGCCTCACTCTAGGGTCCCCCCAGAGAGTTCCCAAGCAGCCAGGCCTGTCTCCCCTCCCAATCACAGAGAGACTGTTTGCTCTTTGGCTTCCCTGCTCTTTTATACAGCCTTGTGGGCTCAGTTTTGGGCGTGGCCCCCAGCTTGCAGCCACTGCCACCATCAGCCAGCCCCAGGCTCCTGGCTCCAGCTTACCGCCCCCCTTGCCTGGGCTTGTTTTAACCCCTTCTCTTCCCGGAGCAGGAGTCCACCCTGCTACAAGGCCATACTATTATTTCTTTTCAAAACTGTAAGTAAAAAGGAATCTAATTTCCCTTCTGCCTTCATTCTTAAAACCCTCTAAAGCATCTTTTAGTATATGTTTTAAGGGTTAAAACCAAAAACGCAAACAAATAGTTTCCTCTATGAGAAGGTGTGAAACTTCCTCTACCAGACGTGTGAAAAACACCCAAAGTGCTGCTGCACTACACAGAATGAGCTTTTCATAAATATATCTCTTAAAGAACTGTGATATTTTGTAACTTTGTAATCTTGAACTGTTTTAACATTTACTTATTGTTTCATCGATTTTAATGAAAAGGTCTTTATGACTATATCTGTCTCAGTGTAAGCTCCTGTCATATACCCCAAAGTTCCTTTTCTAAACTCTGAAAAGCCTGATTCAGGATGAACTTTATCTTCTGATCAAATATATTGGTGAGCCAAACCCATACCAATTAATATATAATAATTATTAATAATATTACTAATTAATTAAAATTAATTAATCAAATAAAATTAAATTAAGTGGATAAATTACACCAACCCCACTAACCCACCCCAAATCAGGCTACAACTAGAGCTCTTTTGTGAACTCACTTTGGAGCCAAGACAGATGAGTTTCTTGTTAAGTTTATTTTTTCTCATACTGTGGAATGCAATTACGTGACTCTTATCTAAAACATAAATCTGCTGACTGGCTATTGAAGTTTTTGGAAAGCAAGGAAACGGGCAATTGTTACTGTGAGGATTACACTGGATTGCTATTGTACAGATGCTTTGAGGTATTCATTTGCTACAAAAATTCAGTGTGCACAGGCTCATTACATGACAAAAGAACACAGTGGTTGTCCACAAGCAGGAGTGAGTGTGGAGGAAAGGGAGGAAAGATGGAACCCTATCCTAGGAGAAGAGTGCAGAAAGAGCTATGCAGATATAAATCCAAGGGAGACAAACATTTGAGGGCCAGATTCTGATACTCATACTCACACAACCTGCACCATTCAAATCAATGGGACTACTCACATAGTAAGATAATACTCAACACTACTCACAGAGTAAGATAATATTCAACACTGTCCCAGAAAGAATGAGTATTGCAACATGGAAAAGGGACATGGTCAACCAAGACCTGGCAAGTGAGTATGCATACATAAAACAGAACTGAAAGATTAACTAGAAATGAACACTGTGCTCCATGAGAAAGCAACTTCAACAGGTACCCTTACAGCAAATTAGGCCATGCTAACAGGAATTGCCAGGGCAGGAAATACCTGCTGTTGAATCTGGGTATGCACTGCTGCTCTTGCTTTTGAGCATGTTGGATAAAATTTTCAAAAGCACCTAAGTGACTTGCAATGAAACTTAGCTTTCTAATTCATTTAGGTTCTTTTGAAAAAATTACCCTCTATCAAGAGTCAGCCCATAGTGTGCATGTTTGGGTGAACAGCAGAAACAATTAATCACTTCATCAGAATTTGTTTCGTGTAATTACCCTTTTGATCACCTGTCTAACCTTTCCTCTCACTGCAAAGTACTATAAGAACCACAAGTGCCCAGAATATGTATACAGTATACTGTATATTCAAATATTTGACTATAATAGGCTGTAATAAGACAACCATTGAAATATAAACACATTGTACCTACATGTGTTAAGCTTTCTCCTTTAATTGTGAATGTCCTTATTTTCATGGGCTAATTTAAATGTAAAATTTCCTATTAATTCTTTGGGGGATTTTGCTTGCTTTTTTCCTTTTTATTTAAAAATTTGTTGTTTCCTTTGACCTACAGACTTACCCAGAAGTTGCCTCTGACTGATTGTAATATCACTCTTTGGGAAATTGTGATGAAGCTGTTTGAATTAATAAAGATTGGATCAGACAATGTAGCTTTATTATTAGAGTTTTTCCATTATCTTTTAATTGATTTATGTTGATAGAAGGTATTGTATATTCCCACTGCTTATAACTGTCTTGTCTCTGTCCCTCCCTAGGAAAAAAAAAATGTAGAAATTTGAGACTTGATGGTGCCTTTGAAAACAATGTTTAGCATTTTTGGTTAAAGACAACATTTTAATTAAAACTTTCTGTAGTAAAAATATCAGATATAAAACTACAGGACTATGTATGGATATCTGAACTAAAAGATCACCCCAAAATATAAAAAATTACCTTCTTAGTGTGATATTTTACCCGTCTTTATATCAATGAATTAAGAGCTGTAAATTCCTTTGAATATATAGAAATAGAATGGGAAATGTATTTATAATTACTATACAGAAAAGTACATATAAGTGCTATATAAAAGTTCAATATATTTATATATAACTATGAACTTGTATGCAGTACTTGTTTGGCCTACTGAGAATGAACCTTTGGAATTATCACCTAAGTACCTGTAACTATTGTGCATTGATTTTATATTTACCTCTACTTGGATTCACTATGCTTCATTCCGTCTCTGATAAAGATAGTTATGGCACACATGAGCATGTCAAGCAAGACTTAAAAAAAAGTTATGCTAAAAATCACTTTTCCTTTCTCACTTATTTTTAATAAGTATAAAAAATTCCCCTGGTCTGCCCTGGGGTTGAAATCAAAATGTAGTGTTGTTGTCTTAAGGGAAAAGGTTATATCTGCAGGATTAAAAGAGAGAAGCAAAGATACAATATCTGAGCCCAGTGAGAGAATTCAGAGCCTAGCTTGTATTGATAGATGATTAGAAGATCTTTGACTTTTCATGCCTTTAGAAAGGTCAATCACCTTATGATAACAGAGACTGGCACTTCAGAACCCAGCTTCCTACTCCAGATACTAAGTGTCTGATGAAGCCCAACTGTAAAACACAGCAGAGACTAGCTAAATGACATGCTCAAGAGAACTCGTCACTAATGAAGCTTCATGCAGTTGTATTAGCATATCATATGTCTCAGAACTGAGCTGAATATCTGTGCTGTTACAGGTTCACCATACATGTGTTTTCATCACAAATCCCATTTTCAAATGTGCTCTAAGTTGGCATTTCATACTTTTTTTGCATTTATGTATTCCAGTTTAGATGTCATGTTTTTAAACAAAAGTGTATTTAAATCTATTTGTCTTATTTTTATTTAGAGCTGCACAAGAAAATAAACAGAATTATCATGTTATTTTTCATTCAGTAGTATAGCTTAAACAGCTGGGCTTATGCAAATAACATTTTGCCAGCACTGATCAGAAAATAGAAACAGTCACAAAAATCCCTCATAATTTTCATTTTCATTTTCATTTTTGACAGAATTTTTTTTTTGTCAAAATGTTGCAACCAACTCTAGTCATGTCACGTTGATGCAACTCCCATTGATATATGGTCCTCTACATGAATGTAACTGTTATTTCTTAAAATAGACTCGAACTAGTCAAACTTTCTCACCCACTTCTCTCCCCAAAATAAACACGGAGCAAGACATATTTATATATGAATAGTAGTTTCTGGGAACACACTGTAACTGCTTTCTATAAGATCACCTCACTATACATATTATTTCATGCTTTGTACAGTAGCATCATATGCCTAATAGGCACACTATGAAAACTCCAAAGGAGTTCATTGGAACTCTGCACAGAAATCAGTAAATTCCCACTATGATTTGTTAGGGTGTAGCTCCCAATTTAATATTAATAGAAGTCATCAGATAAATCACAATGCATTATGCTGAAAAAGATCCCCTAATATTTGTGTCCTAATGGTTCTAGTGGCATTGTATTCTGTCCAAAAGAATTTCAGACCTCATACAATTTCTCTGAAAGACCAAGTTTTTTCCTGTTTGTTTTTCTTCTCCTCCTACCTCATATTCTGATTTCTTTGCATTTGTTGGCTTACATCAGACCATTAGTGTTGTTTTAATATTTTGTGATTAATATGTACTGAACATGGCCTAGGTCTAATGTTAGCACAGCTGTGAAATTTGAATTTTATCCCCTCATGCTAAGAGTCTTGGGGGACTATAAAGATTTTTACTGCAGTGTTTCTTAAAGAGGTAAAAACAATGAATATACTAGTATCTTACAAAAGCAGATAATTTGCACCGTACTTCTGGCCATAGTAATGGCTAAGCAAATACTAGACAGGATTACTTTCTACTTATTAGCAAGAAAAGAGTCCTGTGGCACCTTATAGACTAACAGAAGTATTGGAGCATAAGCTTTCGTGGGTGAATACCCACTTCGTCAGACACATGCTTATTAGCTAGTTAGTTTAACCCGGTCCTTGCTATCCACTCCTGCTTGCTACATACCAACTTCTAGAACTGTGACAGTTCTGTTATATATTTCAAACTATTCATTGTACCACAAGAGTTTAAAAGGAAAAGGCAATACACATATTTAATGTTTGTAGTATTGTAACACCCAACTCAAATCTTTATTGAGGAGGAATAGAAAAACTGCAGAAAGATGACATTCCTGATTAATATTTAAAATGAATAAGAAACCATTACTGATCCAAGTTTTAATCCAGTAAACTTGAATCTCTGATCTAGGTTGATATATGCCATGTTTAAAATATCTATTAAAAATAGTGTCTTCAATTTATCTGCTTCCTTTACTTACCAAAGTCTCATTAAAAAAAATTATAGCATATATAAAGCATTTTTCCTTTCCAAACAAAGAAAAGTTTAACCTTATATAATTTCTAGTGAAATTTTTATCCATTTTAAGTTATAATTCAGCCAGAACATTACAAGATGTTTAATACACCAAGAGTTCTTAGTTACAGTACATTTGCTTGTGTCACAATGTGCTGTACTGAATTGCTAAAATGATTTGAAATAATAATTCACAAAATACAATTTGGCAGTATTAATTTGTCTCGTACATCTTTAGACAACAAATGTGCTTCTTCTGATAAATCTTAAGAAAATTTTACATTATAAAACTGAAAATTATGCCATCTGGTGTATATAGAAATGTGTGTGGCTGTTCAGAGACAAGATTTAAAATATTAAGCATTTGCAGAAAGGGCCAAATGATTTAAAAAAAAAAAAAGATGATTGGATAAGTGTACATTATTAAATGGCATATGGGGATTTCCATTGTTGTACACGGGAGACATGCAGTTAATATTAAAACATTATTTGAAAAATTAGAGCACAAAATGTCCTGGTTCTGCCGTTCTCCAGAACCAATAATCCCAAGTACAACTGCCCAAATCTTATATACTGATGTAGTTTAAAACACATTTTTGTATATCCATATTGTAATAACAATGGGCCAATTTTGCTAGCACTTTACTAACAACCATGTAGTCACCAATTGTCATGGATTTTTAACAAGAAACATATATAACACAACTCTATTATTTGAATAAAACACTTATATTTTGTGGCCTGGTCCATGCTGTGAGCCGAAGTGGGTGTTGCCAGTAGTGTTCCAGCCTGCTTTCTGACATTATCTTTATTGGATCTACCTGCACTAAATGTATACAAAGATGTGGGCACCCCAGGTCATCAGAAAGCAAAGAAATTCTATGTCCACACTACTAGGGCAAACTCCTGTTACCTTCTTAGCAACAACTGTGTTTAAATCAGGTTTTAGATCCAAGATTTTTGCTCTTGATGTGAAAAGGACCTCAGTGTGTCTGGAAGCTTTAACTTATCTTTAAAGCTTGTCAAAAAATTCCCTTCAATACATTTTTTCCAATAGAAAATGTCTTTTCAAAAAAATCACTATGGTAAATTTTGTTGGTTTGTTTAGCTTTTCATAGTTCATGATGTGTGAGAAACTACCCACAGCTGAGACAGAGGTGTACACCTCTTTGAACCATGGTCATGTGAGTCTATATTGATACATGGAAGAGGAGATGCAGTGGGGAAGGAACAACAGAAGAAACCACCAAAAAAAAGTTGCAGAGGCGGACATGGTAAAAGGACCTGATGTGCAGAAGTCATGAAACAATGAAAGCAGATTGTAAACCCTTTGGATCACGGACAATTCTTTTGTTATACCACACCCAGCACAATGAGTTTGGAGCATGACTGGGGCACATAGGCACTATTGCATGTGCCTAATAATAATTTGTACAATAAGTTTCTAGAATTGTTACCTGTGTGTCTGTCTCTCTGAAGCCTGGAATGTCTGTTGAGTCAGCGTGAAACAACAGAAACAACTGTAAGTATGGCTGAGAGCACAGAATAGCACCAGGTTCAATCATCGCTAGTATTCGCAGTCTGTTACCATCCAATTTTTAAGTTCTCAGCCATTTTGACTTTGTGAATTATACCCCTATGACAGCATGGGTTTTCAGCTACTGGTTGTAATTAATAATATAGGAAGCAGCTAAGATGTGGAGGGTCTTGAAGGTGAAAACAAGGAGAGTTAATTTGATTAAAAAAGCAATAGGAGCCAGTGAAGGTCATTAAGTGTATTTTCTACTTCCAAACATATCCAAAAGTTCTTTACAATGAATTGGATTGATATTACAGTACCTCTTTAAGTTAACATATCAACCACAGTACACTTAGCAAAAACTAAAACACACACAACCTTTGTTCATTACCACCAGTTGTTACTGAAAGGAAATGTTGACCAAAACTCAGACTTATCCCCTTATTATTTTGAAAAATTCCATGGGCTTCCACCTAATGAACCTTCATAGATGGATGCATGGGGACACAGATTTAGCATCTCCACTGAAGATTAACTCCTCTATGTAAATGCAAGACTCTCCAAGTCAACTTTGGGACTTGAACCTATCACTTTCTAACCCGAAGATGAGTGCTATATTGATACATATAGGAAAGAATTTGTGTATTTTTGCTATAATATTTATTTCATGATCACTATCTGCCTAACAACAATTAGATCTATAAACTAAGATTTTCAAATTGAGAGCCTAAAGTCGGTCTCTGGGTCCATACTTATGCACCTATTTAGATGTCCCAATTTTAAAAGTGCTGAGCACCTAACAACACCTAAACATGGATTTATAGGCCTAACCTTAGGCATTGATTTTTAAAATCTCAGCTGTAGATCCTGATACTGCACCTAGGGCTCAATCTCTCACCACCAAAAAGGAGAAACATTTGGCATTACGGGCACTACTTAAGACTAATTACTATGAATTCTAGAGTATATTTTGTTGTCATCAGTAGAGCCCTGCAAATCTGCGGATATCCGCTTTATAACTGAGGATATCCACGGACCATGTTTACCGATAGCGGATCGGGTGTGGACACAAATTTTGTTTCTGCACAGGGCTCTAGTCATCAGCCAGACTTAAGAAAAAAATTCTTCAAGAAATCATATAATAGATTTGTAAATGATTTTGGTTTGGGTGAAAGGCAGCATCTCTGTTTGAGTTAGAAATGTACGAGGCCTGATTGCACTGCTCTAGTTCTATGTGTCTTTATTTATTTCTAGCATAAAACCTGAGTATTTCAATGATGAATCAGACTTAAGCATTTTATATAGATATACACCAATGTTTGCTAAGGTGCCTTAATAAAACAAAAAGACCACAGAGAAATATTTTAACATTTATTTCATATTACATACTTTTATTTTAAAATGCACATCTTGGACACATCATGAAAGTGGAAAAGGAATAAAAGTTGTACTTATTTTGTAGTGACCTGAATTCAACATCAGATGTTAAAATCAAGACATGAAATTTGGTAGAGAGATAAAAGTCAGAACAGAGACCTGACCACATGCCAGATGATATTAGTGGCAGATGTGATCGTCAGAAGTGTGATGGCATTTCCTCTGAATAGACGAAAATACTCTTCAAACTTTGATGTTAACATGATTAGCAATGAAAGTATGCTTTGTTCCTTTGCCTTCACATGGTCTCAATATTGGCAGTTATAGTTTACTTGTATTTTTTTAAATCAAATATTATCCTCCCTTGTATTCACGTACATATGCTTCACACAATGCTGCTTTTTTGTTGGACCTTAAAGAAAACTGTGAATCAATGTACCTAATGTGGAGCCTGAAGTGCTAAAAATATTTTTTTTCCTTTTTATTTAATCCAAACCTTTATGTTTTCCTGGTTTTCCACTTTCAGTCCTAGTATCACTCTTTCTTATAGGTTACTTAACACCAGTACCTCCACTTCATAGTCAGTCCATTGCCCCCAGAAACCCATTAATTGACTGCAAACACAACTTTATTGCAAAATGACTGCAGCTTTATTAAGCAACAGGATTTACAGGCAATAACATAATCAATATAACATTAATATATCACATAATTAAATAAGATTCTTACAAGGCCTGCCTGTATCCTAAAATATAAACAGGATCATTGTTCCCACTGATAACATTTACCAAAAATGATATGAAATGGTACAAAGCATGGCTTCTGCACTGGAAATATATAACCCATGCATTTGCTCCATAGCCAATCTGCATCAGAAGGATGATGCTCCTTTCATTCCATAGGCATACCCACTGGCAACCTAAAAATACTAATTCCTCTGTCTTTAGGCTTTACAACTACTTAAACACATAATGGGACTGATTCTGCCACCCAAATTAATGTGAGTACAACTGGAAGCCATGGGGACTACTCCTGTGAGTAGCTGATTCAGAATTTCACTCACATGACTAGTGGTGGCTGGAACAAAGCCACACTGATTATGGTGGACTGATAACCAAAAGGCAAATAAACTCATTGACCTATTTGTGTGCCTACACCAACCAAACAGATGAAACACTATGAGCTCACAACTGAAGGACACCTTGAACATTCTGCATCCACCACAACAATATACAGGTGAGTGTACTTATAAAGTTCTTCACTTCTGAAAGAGAATAGCACTGGAAATGGTAGAGTCTATCTGTATATTGGTTAATGCTCCTAGAAATTGCAGAATCTATCAAAAATGGTAAGACTGTTCAAGCGTCCTCCACAGATACAGAGGTTTCCAGTAGGCTACAAGGTTTCCAGTAGGCTATCAGGTCATTATATTATGTGTCTTTTATTTAGCAAAAATATTCAATTATTCACTCACATCATGGTGGTCTAGCCCCTTTCATGCCCTATAGGACTGGTTTCACAATCCGGAAATTAACTATTTTCTTAAGGAAGCTGGTAAGAATCAATCAATGGCAGACTAATATTTTTCAATACTCTTTTTTAAAAAACAAGAAGGCAAACTTGATGAGGAACTAGGAAAGTGGAAAACATACACACCCTGGTTTGTGGCTTGGGTCTTTGGTGGGGCCAGGCAAGGGGAAGGAACTGTTGGGCAGAGCAGAATCCTTTCTCCCCTTCCTGAGAACGCACATAGCCCACATAGGGATTTGGCGAAGGCTGGACATGAGAGGTTTTTATGGGCCTGTTCATGCCCCACCATGGGCTGTGTTTGACCATTGCAGAGAGTTTTCTTCTGCACAGACCTTAGTGCTATTTCTGTGCAGAGTTAGGAGACACACAAAAGTTAATTCAAGATCTAGCTTCATTAGCTTCCTAGTGGATTCACCATGTAGTTTGTAGGGATGATGTGTATCTCCTAGCTCCACCACAAGCCATCCCCTTTATCCTGTCCATATGCATTAACTCAAACCCATAAATGGGTCCTCATTAGTAGGTCCTGAGGGAAGAGTTTTCCCATGCCCTACATACACACACATTCCTTGCTTTCTTGATAATTATCATTCAACTAAGCAAAATTAGAAGATCTCGAAGATCTTGGTGATTGGTTGGGAAAGTCCCAGATGCCTCAAAATGGGCTGCAATTGTTAATATTAGCACCACTTCTTCATAACCCACTGTTTTGTAACTCTTTAGAGTTTAACTGCATTATCGCTGAAAGATAAGAACAGAGTACTTTTAAAGACACACTAAAATAATGTTCTAAGGTTGATAGTATTGAAAACCAAGAAAGAAAACAGGTAAGTTTTTGATAGAGGAGCATAAGGCGTTGGGACAAGATCCAAAATCTAAGGATAAAATCTATAGGCGATCATACAAATTTGAAAAAAGGATAGTTAGCAGTGGGTGGGGTTTTTTCCCCTTCCCTCCTCCTCTCTCCTTTTTGTCTTTGCTAATACTTGGGAGGTCACCAATGGATTCACTGATGGAGAAATAGTAGAATTTGTACCTGGCTAAGTACACTTCTATAAAGAAGTAAGCTGGACTAGAATCATAATTCCTTTAAGGATCTGATTCTCTTTTACTCCATAAAACTACTGGCAATGTTACGAGAGAACTGGACTTGACATAACAGCTGCTAGCTAGAAGACTGACACTCAATTCCCCAGTGGCTCGGAGGAAGGCTGACCACCAGAACCCTGCTACTGACCACACAACACCATCTTAGACTTTAAGTAACTATACCTGGGGTGCTCTGGACTGTTGTTATTTTACATGTGTGCTTTAGACTCAATAAAAATAAGGGTTTTTGTGAAAGCACTCTTGTGTGTACCAATCATTTATCAGATATGGGAGCTGTGTTTCCATTGATTTATGTCTTAAAGCCACCTGAAAAACAAGGACTAGTTACCATAGTTTTCGGTTCAGCAAACCTCAGGTAACAGTAACACTATATATAGTGATGTACAGATACAAGTATTTTAATTTCTCTTACAAAACAGTATTTTCAAAGATTTAACATCTCTGGTATACGTTTTCAACCATTTGTTAAATATCTTACAAAATTTGTTTGGATGCATATTTATGCAGAGTAGTAAAATAAGTTAACTAAATTTGCACAGAATTTGAGAGGCTTTCTTTTTCTACAAAGCAGTTCACAAAAAATGGCTGTTTATAAAATAATGTTAGTTATGATTTCATCCTTAATCTGAACTAAAGATTTTTATTAGATAGAGATAGGCCATAATTTTCAAGAACAGGAAATTAAATTTAATCTCCTAAATTCATAGTCAGGCACAGAACTAAGCAGCCTAATTTTCCAAAGTGTTGAGCATCCAAGTCTCAATTTAAGACTCATATTTTTGAAAATCTGAAACTTCAGACCAAATCCAGCAAAGCTTTACTTCTGTGAGTAACCTTTCCTTGTGCAAGTTGTTCCACTAACTTCAAAGGGAGTAAATGGGAGCTCTGAATGCTCAGCATCTGTGAACATCAAGCCACTTTTACTTATATGCATAAATAAGGATTTAGTTGCTTAACTTTTAGGGGCCCCTGTTCGAAAATTCTGGTCTAAATTACTTTGGAATAGGAGGGCCTAATGAACTAAGTATGGGACCATGAGTCAGTAAACCTGGGCATTAAATCTGGCTCTGTCACTGATTCACTCTGTGGCCTTGGAAAATCATTTTACCTCTGAAATTAAGTAAAATGGGTCAATTCTCATCCCTGCCACAGAATTCCTATATAACACTGGGCAAATCATTTAATGTCTTTGCTCCACTTCCACATCTGTAAACTGGGAATAATAATACTTCCTTTCTTACATCTTTTGTCTGTCTTGTCTGTTGAGACTGTAAGCTGCCCAGGATAGGGACTGTCTCTTACTTTGCACAGACCCTTGCTCAGTGTTACCAAGGACTGTTATACAAATACATATGAGCTTCCTTCTTTCACTTAGGGTTGTGAATCTGCTAATGTTTGCTCCTTGATATTCTTGAATACAAAGCATACAAACATATGGACAAAACATTATTTTTAAGGCCTTATAATGGTAAACTCAACCTGTCACTTATGGGAACTAGGAAGACATTGCCTCTAGTGGATGTTACGCAATAGATGCCTACTGCTGAATTTCTTGTCTCTTCTTCTGAAGCTTCTGTACTGGCCACTGTCCCAGAGAGGGTATTAGACTACATGGACCACTGGGCTGATCTGGCTTGGTAATGCCCAAGTTCCCCACTATCACCTTTAATAATATATGTGTTTCTGAGAACCTTAAATTTATGATAATGGTGTGTATTTATTAATGTCTGAAAAGGGTTTCAAGGTTCACTATGCCTATGTATATAAGACTAACTATGCCCTTGAACTTTCCACGTGGCATGTACTTATCCAATTCAGCCTGGGAGGTTCATTATTGGAACTGCTTTATTACACCTGCTGCTGCTCTATTTGCTTTTCTAACAGGCTGAATGCTGGGGGTGGAGTTTACCTTTCAAACTGATAGATACAGACCTTCTTCCTCCTTAACAGCATGGGAACAATGCAAGTAATTCTTACCACTAAAATACACAGTAACATAACTTTATCATGTGTTCCATTATTGTAATAGTTATGCAGGCCAATTTTAAAGAAGAGTTATTAAGAGAGACAGCATTAGATGGATGCATTTACACTAGAGGAATGAACCCTAAGTCAAAACTAGAGTAAGAAGAAAGGAGATTAAAAAGACAAACAAATAAATGGAGGGCAGTGCTGTCTGTTTCTCACTGCAAGTCTCTCCAGTAGTGATCTTGCATACCCTAACCCTTTCCACTTGATTTCTAATAAACAAATCAGAGCAGAGTATCTTTCTAGATCAAGGCACTTTCCAGCTCTGCTTTAGTGACAGGGGAATGAGTATTACCCAGAAGCTGCAATGTGATGTTTAGACATGGCTGACAAACCACCAGCTCAGCTTTTCTTTTCCACAGGGCAAGCCCTCTAATAGTCCTCCTCCCCTTAACTTGCTGAAACTTGCAGCTGTGATTCACAGCCTGACCAACAGTGATAGATAACAAACCACTGACCTTGAGGGCAGCTTTGTGTGTCAGCCTTCTTACTGCACTGAGTCACCACACTCCTAGTGTGTGTTATTTTAAGTATCACATATATCAACCATTACCAAACAGAATTTGTGACCATGTGCGTTTTATTAGTGAGCTTTACTACTTTTTTTATTTTTTATTTTTTTTATGCATACTGTACAATAAAAGAAAGAGATGGAGGAGGCAGCCCTACATATTGGGGGAAAAAAAAAGAGAGAGAGAGGGAGACTTTTGAAGGCATGTGATACACTTTTTGAATCTCTTGTTTCAGTTATGCCATAAGGAATCTATACCTATGCTAATATGTTTGCATTGGTAGCTTTTCAATTTATTTTATTATTTTTACACAGCTCACAGCAGTAGAGCAATGTCAGAAATATACCATTCCCCACAACAGAACACATCTGTGGTGAATCTGCACAGAAGCAATTAATTTCCTTGTGGTATTTTTACACTGGGGGCTTAATGCAAGTCCCCATTATACAAACAAAAAGCTCTAGACAGCTCCTGCTGCCTGATAAAAAAAAAAAAAATCAGATTGAGAAGGGCTGTTTGGCCTAGGACTGCTACAGGCAATGACTTGTAATGAGGCATCCAAACACTAATTATGAAGCTTATTAAAGAGAATTGTCTAAGTTGTACTAAAGTGCTGGCTATAATCAAGTTAAGGAAGACATGCATACCGAATTGGGGACCCCCACTACCTTTTTGCAGCCAAGCGGACCTCCTTAACTAGCTAATCTGAGTGTCAATTTATAGTAGCAATATTATTGTGCTTGGCAGATTGGTCAAGATTAATTTGATAGAGAGGCAGGTGAGAATCCCAACAGCTTGGGGATAATTCACACATCATAGCCTTCCCAACTAAGTAACATCTGCCAGTGAGGGGGCCAAGAAACTGTCAAAAACAAACACTTCCAAGCCAGGATTTTATTCTTAAACTTCTCCAGAATCTTCACTAAGGTTGGGAAAGCAATATTTCAGCGTACTGTTTCAAAAAGATTAATAAAGATGTTAGGAGGCTGAACTGCTCTGAGATTTGTTTAATTATTCCCCATAGTACTGCCCCAGCAATCTGCTGACATTTAGCCCCAACCTTGCAAATCCTCAGTAAATATTAATATATCAACTCAAACAGGGACCGTTGTTTTATTGGTTCACGGAGCTCAGAGAGATTCGCCACAGCAGTGAAAAATAATGTGCAGAACTGAGGAAGAACGGCTCCTTTGATATCACCTTCTGCTGCACACATGTGCTGGGAGCATCAACAAAATGGAAATTCTGTTACTTTGCCACAGCTGTAGAGTGACACTTCAGATGCCTTTGCTTCCCTTTGTACAGCCTGCTGGAATAATCCCAAAACCACAGTGGTAAGAGATTGGGTGAGAGGAGAGAGAACAGAAATCACATTTTATTATCTGACACAGTGGAAATTTTTATAATGGGTAAGTTTCCGTTTTACAACCTAATGAGCTTTGCCCAAAACAATGAAAGCACTAATAAGCGCTAACTAGTGCTAAGCATATTTCTCTGAACACAGTTTACTATAGTGACTTTGCTATTTGTTTCTCTGAGTTGTAGATAAACTTCTCTTTTTCTCCTATCACTTGCCCCTCTTGACAGTTTGCCTAACATGTTTTATGTGCCTAACAGGACACACACACACAGAAAAATCCAAGGGTTTGTTCCCCCACCCCCATTTACTTGCTTGCCTCAAATTTAAACGCGCATTATTAAAATATCTCTCATAAATACACTGCCAGTCCTAATAGATGAGTATTTGATGTGGGTCAATAATACGTCGGAAATTCTTGGGTTTAGGGAAAAGGGCTGTTGTACAATATTTGGCATTCAGATGTATTGAGCTCCAGAGTTAATGCGTGATTAATTTTATTCATAAAAATGTTAATCGCTTCATTGTGAGATCTTTTTAACATTCTGCGCACCAACCACCTTTTAAGTTCTTTCTTACACAAGCTTGCAAATGTATTTTATATTTTCAAACATTCTGTTATTACCAATAACTCTTGTCATTAAACATACTTTTAAAATGTAATAAAAAATCTGACAAATAACGGAGCAACAGTAAACAAAAATAGAAGCCAGTTCCCTCACATCTTCCCCTCGGCTGAAACTGACCAGCTTCTTTAATATGCACTTGTTTGCAGAGTCCCCGAAGCAATTTTTTCTCAAGCATGCTTCAAACCTCATTGACACCGTCGAATATCATAAAAATAATACAAGCCTCCAGCATGTTACAGCGGGGACATGTTATAGAGGGAAAATAACACTTCTGTTTAAAAAGGAGAGGAAGATCTCAGTGTAAGCACATCATTTTGTTTTTTGAGGCAAGTACCAAAGTCTCAGCTGAAAGCGGGATCAGGCATTGCTGGGTGTGCCGCTTGGACTCACTGACTTGTTGTTTCCAGCTGGGCAAGACTATTGTGCACATATTCAGCCAATGCACTCATGAAACTGGATAAATGGATTAGCGGATCAGAGACACCATCGGCATCTTCAAAAAGAAAACAGCAGCCTGCAAAAAGCCTGACATTTGTGTACTGGGGCAGAGAGTGTGTGAATGCTCTGCCTCTGCCAAAGGGACAAGACAGTGATAAACTTTCAACACTGACCACCTCACTTTGTGCTGCAATTCGCCAACAAAATAAATGGATTGTTTCATTGTATTTGAAGCGTAGACAGCACAGGGAAAGCGCCCGTACAGCAACAAAGGACAATGTATTGTGTGGGGCCACCAACTCAAAATAAAACCTTTCATTATCTATGGGTCAGTCATAAATCTAGAATAAAAATAAATGTTACATTTAAAACTCGCCTTTAATTCTGCATGAAGTTTGCTTCAGTGTTTTCTAATCTCTTAAGAGAAGCACTACATGGAACTCAGTGTGTCTTGAGTTTTCATTGTTAAACTAAACAAGCAGTTTGTTGTATTCTTTTGATACCGCATTAAACATGCAGGGAAACAAGTTTCGATATCAAACATAAAGGATGTCTGAAATGCTAATTAAAGTAAGTAAAATCAGATAAATGCTTTAATTTCCACATTCTGTTTTTACAAACACCCATGCATGTATGCTCTTCATATATATACAAAAGGAGAGCCAAAAACAATATTAATACTGATGAGGGAATTCAAGTAAATTAATTCCTTACAGGAGTACATCATTTAGTTTTAAGAGCTCATATTTTCTAAGTCTTAAATTTTGAATACCTATTTCTGTGGTGTTTTCAGTCTCCTGGTACGTTTTCAGTGATTCCGGTACACATGGCTGGTTTTATGGGCAAGCTATGAACGAAACTGCATGGGGGCACCACACAATTGGGAACACCAACCTAGCCCAGAGTCATTTATATACCTTTTCACTGGAAAGCATGTCACACACATGCCATATTTACTACATGTTCTAGCGTTTTACTTGATTTGTTAGGTCCAGGTAAAATTTACTGCATAAATGGAAAACTTTGCAACCTGAAAAACTGACATAGTGTAGTGCCTCTGAGAGCAAAAATGGTTAGCAGGATAATTCAGTGCCATATGACCTCAACTGCCCTTCCTTATATAAAGAAAAAGGGCTCAAAGTTGCTACGAACCCACACAAACCTGATGTTATTCACCGGTTTATGGGGATACATCATCCATAGCCTGATTAAAGAAACTAAAATGATCGAGAACGTTATTCATGGTGAAAAGTTAATTTGTTATGCTGTATGGCTTTTATGATTCCTAAGATACTATTATTATTATTTTATTTATGTATTATGTCCCGGCTAGGTTTTGTTCCACATTTTGACTTTGGCCTGATGGGAGGCAGTTAGCACTAAATGCAGAGTTTAAGCAGGAGGTGGCCATGGGATTAAAGCAACCTTGGCCCTGAACTCAAACCAGAGGGAAAATGTACTTGGAGACTCAAGTTTGACAAAGCCTTTTGCAAGCCATTTATTACTCATTAGTCCTTTCTCGCCGTGGTTTGCACTGTGTGCGCCTAACCTGGGCCAGCTAGAGCCATTCTTTACACCTCACTTTTTAAGAACATTTGAGAATTTTTTAAGCAAATTGGAAACTGCTTCCTGTGCTGTGCCCCTGGGTGGGTGTCTAATTAACCCCACCTTCTCTCCTTAGGCGCAGCGCTGGGACTAAGCAGGCACTCGCTGTGGACACTAGGGCCTACAGAACAGTAGAGCTCCAAATCAAGCATTTACTTATGGCCTAATGCAGCGGGTTTCACTGTCTGGCTGCTTAGCGAGCGCGCGGGGAGCCGCGGCCTTTCCTCCCCTGGCGGTGCCGGGTGTGGGTGGGCTGCGGCGGCAGGAGCCAGGGGGCAGGCACAAACTCTGCCCCCTTGGAAAAGCGCTCACCCGGCTCCTTGCCTGATATAACTTGTCAAGCCCTGGCCCGAGCGAGGCCGCCAACTGGCCACCCCCGACCCTTGCACGGCGGGGCCGGAGGCTGCAGCAGCACGCCGGACTCTGCAACCAGCCAGGGTCCCCTTCGCCTTTAACAAGCGCAGCCCAGAGGGCCTGGGACCGCCCTGCTCCGGCGCTCTAGGGCTCGGAGCGGGCAGAAAGCTTCTGCCCCAGGGAATTGGCCAGACAACCGTCTGTTCGCGGCTCTCCCTCCGCCACTCCGGGCGGGAGGCAGCAAGGATCCGCCCTCTTCCTGTAGGGGGCTCACTACAGGCGTGTCCACGCCGCGCGCCTTCAGCTCCGTGCTACACCGCACAGCCCATGGCCACCGGGCTGTGGGGTGGGGAGAGGCGCGGCAGGGGCTGGGGGAGATCAGCGCTGCGGAGCTAAGTGCCTGGGCGAAGAGTGGGGCACATGAGGCAGATTCAGGCTGCAAGCAGCAGTGGGGATCCCCTCCAGACGGAATTAATGAAGGACACTTATTGTTCCTAATCTGTCGTAGGGTTATTTAAATAAGAGCCTGTTTAACATAGGAACAGTGGCCCACAGCTATGAAGAGCCGTTTTCTCTCGAGCAGCTCCTCCCCCGCCCCCTCGGCCTGCACTCTTTGTAATAGTCTCATCTGCAAGGACGATTGAAACTTTATAGTGCATGATTCATAGAGTGGAGTTGCACTTGGAGCCATGGTGCATATTACATTAATCAGTGTCAGGCCACTAAAACAGAGATATGAATATGAATTCTCCATATTGCTGGGGAGATAAATGTGCTTGTGAATAATTGATCGGCGCGCGTGAGAAAAGGAAAACATGATCACACAATGAAAGTTACCAGGAGCCTTCGCTCGATCAGTGATTACGGCTGGACATTGACCTCTTGCTGAATCTCCCTCCCCACCACAGCCAACGCTCTGACTCTGTTCGCTGGAGTCAGCTTCTGTGTGTGCACTGCACAGAAAGGGGGAGCTTCAAACAGAACGAGTCTGAGAACGATCGTTAGCAAACACATACAATAAATGGGGGTTAATTCAGATTGGCAGCGACAGTTTGGCTTCTGCAGGCTTGGAACTGGCCAAACTTTTTTTGAGCAAACAGCCACTAATAAACCAAAACGTTAAAGGAGTAACAATAACTGAAAGGGACCCACAGTATAGGACAAAGTCAGTTTAAGCACTTGCAGTCTACGAATTTCCTCTTTCCTTTTCCCGATTTTTCTGAAAAACAATCATTAAAAATACAGACCTCTGTTTTAGAAAAAGAGTTAAAAAATACACACAGGCATAAACACGCACACGAACGTTCGGTAACTTTGTGTAGCTGTGGAAAAGCTAAATCCCCAACAAATATTCCGTTTGCTTTACCTATGTTAATTTCAGGTACTTCGCCGTACTCGGGATCATATAAAGTTTGCAACGTTTTCTCTTTACAACCTTAGATTTCTGATATTCTCTGTAAATGTCAAAAAAATAATAGAGGGGAGAAATGAATTACTTTCTATCTTAAGGAGGTGAGGGATTGTTAAACATATAGACATTTAATTCTAAGGGAAAGCGTTTTGATGACTGCTGATTGTCTTAAAAGAAAAAAAATAGCGCCCGATCCTGCTCCCATTGAATCAAGTGGAAATTTTGCTATGGACTTCATCGGCATCGGGACTGATTCCGTAAATATTAACTAGAAAGAAAAAGTAGGAAAGTGCCACTTTCCAGTTTGCTTTGATCAGCTTGAAGCACAGTTAAGACTGTTTTTCTTTGAATACTCTCCCATGCACTATATTATTCGCATATAAACATCTGCTACTCAGATTTTTATGAACGTGAAAAATACAACAGAAAACTGCCAAAATGTGTCCCAGCGAAATGGCATAAACTATCATTTCTGGCATTACTCACTTGATAAGTTATACATACGACAGAACCACTGGGTTTCTAAAAAATGTCGTTAAGAGCGCAGTACAGTCCTTTGCTAAAGTTCCTCTGCCTATAAACGTTTCAGGGTAATTCTAACGTTACACGCCAAACACAAATACCGCCGCACGTATCCTCTACACCAGAAATACACAAGAATACAAACAAAATCGATATATTACACAGAGCAGAGAATACATGATCCTTCAGATGTGTCATCTTTTGTCATAAAGACCCAGTGACATAATGAAATATACAAAGACACATACACAGAGACAGACAAACGGGCTGACTGACTATAATGGAAACTTGCTTGAAGAAAAATAACTGTTTTGAAAGTCAATAGGGGAAATCCCGAAATTACCTATTCGCCTGCAAGTTATTAAACCTATATTAACTCTTCTACGCTCCAGGAGTGCCAGGTGTTATGGACATACCTACGGAAGCGTTATTTCATTTTCGAGAAAGAAAGACAGACAAATACATTCATGTTCAGTTTCCATTATTTTTCTGGTCTTAATTCGAAGCTAAAGCACTTTCCTTTTAGTAAACGTTGGGAATATCCTAAAAAACCAACTGGAATGAATTGCACAAGTTGTTTGAGCTGAACGCCTGTTTGATTTGAAGATCCCAGCAACCAAAATGCACCCCAGCAGACTGCAGTGAAACACAACTCCCTAACGGTCCTGAAAGTTGAGCATACTATAGAAAAGGGTGTGTGGGGAGGGAGGGGCATGTGGCGATCTTGTTGCTGTTGTTTCATTAGTAAATTAAACCCGTTTACTTGGGGAAAATGCCGATCGGTGCTGGCTCTGCTCTCATCTGGCACAGAGCAGGGGTGAGGATTTATCTCCATGCCGAGCTTTGTACCAGTTCTGGCGGGGAAAAAAACTGATATTACGGTATTTTAAGGTTGGATCTGGGTTTTCATAAAACATTGAAAAACCTGAGAAAATCTGCAAAAGAGTAAATAAAAATAATCTGTGACAAATTTTGCAACTAAGACAAGAGATTCCAAGGAAAAATGTCCAAAGAGGTTGCAGATTGGCAACAGAGTGATTATTATTATTATTATTTTATTATAACATAATATATTAAAAAATATTATTTCGTTTTATCATCTAGATATGGGGTAGTTTCGTTTGTATTTAAACAAACACACACACCCTTCTTGAAAACTGTTTTAGAAAAGCTAAGGACAAGTCTGTCTCCACCCCTTGGGTGATATTGCTTCAGAGAAGGTGACTGTGCTGCCTTTTACCCACAGAGGGCGCTGCGAGCCTTCCCACGAAAGATGATTCCTCAGTTCGGCAGCTCAAGTGCAAGTGATCCAAGTGAAGCCATAGTCTCCAGTCCCAAAACCCTTACAACGTGCAGGCACAGGCGCGCGCCCACCTCCCCCCACCCTCCTGCTCTTAACAATTAAAGTCCCTTCTTACATTAACATGAAGCAAAGTAATCTCCCTCTTCTCCTCTCAAGCCAATTTGGCACCACCTTGTTTGCTTAGCTTCACAGAGCAGCATTGTATACTTTCTAAATGAAAGATGCCAGTTTATGAAAGCTAAGTGTGTAGCAAAAAGAGGTCCGATCCTGCATTCCTTGAGTATCATGAAGGCAATGGTAATTATGTTATGAATGATCAAGGAACATCGGGCCCAAGGAAAGTATGTCGGGGACAACGGGCATTGAACTGCAGCTATTTTTATGTATTTGCTATGGAGCAGGAATTCGGGTCAAGTTTATACCAGCAGTTAGTTGGTACTGTAATTGGCTTTAAGAAACTTGGATGATTTACATTAAATACTTAACTGTTTATCTCCTTCATTCAAATGCTCAGCACTTTATCGAAATAATCAAGCTCTATTTTTGTTTGAAACTGGAAAAGTTTAATATTAGAAAGGTAGAGCTGATTAGGATTTTAAAAAAACATTAAAAAGGTTGTATGCTAAAAGCCTGCAAAGTGCGTCAAAATCAATTGCTTTCCGGGGGGGGGAGGTACATGTCAGTCACCTCACATATTCTGCGCCGGTTCTTCTAAGAATATGATTCAATTTTAACAAATTTAAAATAAAACTCAATTATCTTCGCTTCTTCGTAAACATGTCTCTGAGCAGTAGTTTACACAGAAACCATCTTTGCATTCAATGATATTGCAGCTAAACCCAGACCAATATTCTGAACCTTGATGGGGATTTTATTACTATTTTATTTCAAGATCTAGTCTTGTTTCAAACAACTCCTGTTCTGAGGTTTGTTCAGTTTGGATAGGGCGTCACCACATTATTTCTTAATGACTTTCCCAGCTGCTTCTTTCCATTTTCCACCATCAACAACCATCTGGTAGCTTATTAGCACCTCAATGCTCATTTCGTGTTCTCTTTTAGGAGAAAAAAAAAGAAGGAAACACTGAAAATATTACAAATTTTAACAGTTTGTCTTTGGAAGATTAATGCCAACCTAAACCATGTCTATATAAACTGATGGCGTCTTTTTTTTTTCTTCTGGGTCCTTCTAACCAAAGGCACAGAAACTTGTAACACACACTCTGGAAAAGTGCAGTAGCTGCAATTTCATTTTCCCCTATTTTCTATTAAGATTTTACTAAATCTCAAGTGGAAACATCTTTCAAAAGTTACATTTCCCCTGTAGCTGTTTAAAGAATAACTGAAACAAAAATCGAAGCACAATTTCCTATTCCACTATTTTCCCACTTAGCCCAAAATATGGACTAAATACTGGCCATCCAATTTATAAATTGATTTTTAAAGTCAAGTTATATGTTAGCAAAGTGAGAGAAAACTTCTATCTTTTTTTACTTTCAAAAATTAATTGTATAGAGTAACTGGAAATCAAACCACCTACACTTTTGAAGATCATATGTGTCTGAGCACTTTTGTCTCTTACTAGTTGAAAGGATAATTATCATCTAGCTTGCCAACAAAATATTGCACTCAGTTCTTTAAATGTACGTGTATGGAATACAAAATTCACAGCTTGGCTTAGAGGATATACCTTTCACTAACAGTAAAGTAAAGCCTCAATTTGATGATTTTACGGTACAATTACCTAAGGAAAAAATCTTCTAATATTTAGGAGGAAAACAATAAACGTTTGATTAGATGTCTAATTTAAATTTAAATTTAAATTCTGCAACAATAAAATACATACCTGAGGAGATTTCATAATTTCATTTAGTTTATTAGACAAAAATATATGATTTAGACAAGTTTTGCTGACGCCCTATATACAATCTGAAATCACTCTATATACAGAAAAAACACAAACACATGGGAAACATTTACCAAACAAATAATTCAAGAATGGTTAGAGTAACACGATCTGAAATGGTACAATGGAGAAGGGGGATCCATCTAAAGATTTGTATGATCGCTTTTATGGATTTGCACCATCTTATTGCAAGGAGAGATTGATGGGAGTCGTTTATATCGTTTCAAATATTTTTTGTCCTTTATACTAGTCTCTGAAATAATTTTTTCACCAACTCATTTAATCAAGCAGAAGGGAGAGCTGTTAAAATTCGCGGTGTTCCCTCTTGCTGAGACAAAGAGCTGTAGGGGAGAAAAAAGACGCAACAATCTATCAGTGAAAGAGTGAAAGCATCGCTTCGGTGTCTGTCTGTTGATATAACTGCCTGACATTAGCTAATTACACAGACATATTTTTCTAGGACATAAATGCCAAAAGATATTTGAGATTTGTTAAGTTTCAAAAAAGTTACAAACTGGTTATGGATAGTTGTAAGTTATTCTACTTTTGAAAGGATTACAGCAGGAAGTGCTGTATTATCCTTGTTGTTTTATGTATTGATATGAAGATGAGTAGTCGTTATAATTAGTCTTTATTATTCAAATACTGTGTGTCACATAAGTAACATTCCTTCAGTGAAGAATAACTCACTTGTCACGCACAGGCTGGAAAGACGATTTTAACTGCTGGGGTGGGGTTTCAGTCCTTGGTGCATTTTCTCTTTCTGGAGGAAAAGAAAACCCAAGAAACATCTTAGAAAAACACATACTCACGTGCACACACACATGTACCTAAGCACACATATAGGTATCAGTTCACGTTTGTATTGCCTTCATTGATTATTTGTTGTTCCAAAGCAGATTTAAGATATTATTCCCACTTTTTTTGTTGTTGTTTTTTGTTTTGTTGAATCACTTTGAAGCCGAGGGCTTTGAACTAAACAACAAAACAAGAGAAAGCTCCGGGGATAAGTTAAATAGCGCTACCCTAACGATTTTAACTTATTTTTGAGGCGCCTGGTGTGTGACTGGTAGTATTCCATATGAAAGACACTAATGCATATTATTTGACACGCTAAATTCAGCGCTAGAGTAAGCTAGATGGAAGTCTGTTAAAGACAGTGAGTTACAACAAGGCTGTATTTGACCTCATTTTAAAAAAAATTAACAGCTCTCCACCGTATTTGGGGAAATCGTATTACCTATGTGTTTGGGACTGGTCCTCTCTGTAGGTTTTTCACTGCTTAGGGCTCCCAAAGTTGCTGTTAACACAGAAGGCTGTTGCTGGGCCTGGATATGGTGGTTATGATGAGCGGCATGATGGTGGTTTACTCCCAAAAAAGACCTCACATTTAACAGGGAACTCTGAGTGAGGAAAGCCCCATTTGTCCAGTTGTGAAATTTGCCAATCTGGCATGTGTAGAGTCCATGGCTAGGGAGGAAAGCCGGATGCTGAATCTGGGTGGAAGTGTGGTTAACCTGGGAATGAGAAGGGGGAGGAGGGGAAGACTTCAGGGCGCCATCAGGGCTGGTTGCTGTCTCTGCCAAAGACCAAATCTTGGGTTTGCTGTGAGGTGGCACCTGTAAATTATTCTGTCCATTGGGGTTTATGATTCGTGTACTGTTGTTAGAGGCCTCCTTTACCAGAGAGAAAGAGTCTTTGGATTTAAGACCTTCAGACGCTGACAATGACAAACCCTTTTCTTTTTCCAAATGTTCATCTTCGCTGCTTTGTCGCAGGAGCTCAGATTTCTCTTCTTCTTCTTCATTACTCTGCTCCCCATCATTCTCATCGATTTTATCAATGTCTATGCTTTCCAGGTCGATTTCTTCGTCGTCTTCGTTCTTTTCAAGGTCTCCCTCGTTGTCACTCCCAAAGAGGTTACCATCTTCTTGGTCCTTACTCCTTGCTCCCCAAGTTACTTTGTTCTCCTTCTTGAGTCTCCTCCTGGCGTTGGCGAACCAGGTGGAGACCTGGGTGAGGGTCATCTTGGTGATGATGGCCAGCATGATCTTCTCGCCCTTGGTGGGGTAGGGGTTCTTCCTGTGCTCATTCAGCCAGGCCTTCAGGGTGCTAGTGCTCTCCCTGGTGGCATTCTTGGGCCGCCCTGGGTCCCCATATTGGAACTGTCCATAAGGGTAATAGCCAGGGGCAGTGTGGGCAGCAAAGGTAGCAGGGTGGACACCTGGATTATCCTTCAATTCATACTGGGAGCCCTGCAACACATTCAGACAAGCAGAGAAGAAAAGAAAATGAGTTCTCTTGTTAATGTCTCTAACAGACCTGAATATGTTGCTGCTGCAGTTTGTTCCCTTCTTAAGAGAGCTCCGTCTTTCCCCTCAATACACCGGCAAGGACATAGCAAGGCATAAATACGCCTCTAGAATACAGCAAGGAGTCTTTACAGTAAAACTTTGGCCTCCTCATTCTAGATTATTCACATTTAGTTTGAACAGAACTGTTCCCAAATGACTCCCTTTCTTGTGGTGAAAGGGAAGAGTGACTGCACAGGGATCTGCTAAACGTTAGACCTATTTTCTGCACCTCCACCACTCCTCAACCCTCTGAGCCCTCACCTCCAGGCAAATCAAATCAAACGATGCAAATTTAATGTTTCCACATTTACCTCGACGAGTCAACTTTATTATGTATTTAAAATAAGCACTCAGCAAAAAGGAGAGATTACCTCACACTTACAAATTTAACGTCAGCGCATATTAATAATACACTTATTTTCAAATTAGCTATGGATATATCACAATTAAATCAGAAATGTCTGTATTTAGCCCCAAATCAGTGTTAAAAAGTAGTTTACTAACAGGTTAAATTAGTCGAGAAATTTAACATGCGATTTTGAATCACAAACACTAAAATATGAGAAATTTCACACACATCCACAAACCTCAGACGTGTGCTATAAAATATTAACTGGTTAGAAAAGAGCCCTTGTACGCTGGAATGGAGACGGATTCATACTTATGATATATATGCATGCAGTTACGTTATCTCTTAAGTTTTACTTCGATCTGAGAAAATTGTTTGCTTGCCTTTAGAGGTGGTGATTTATTTGCAATCAATATTCTTTTTATCATCCGTAGTAAAACACAGCAAGTCAAATTATCCCATCAGGTGTTTTGGTAAATAACATTTTATCTTTCCAACAAGCTCATTAGGCCTCATTATTATCGCAAATTGTTCAGACAGTCACATAATATTTTACCTCTTTATTTCCAAATAATAAAAAGCCCAGAAATTAAATCAGGATATTACCATCCATTTTAAAAATTGCCACTGTATGCAAACATACAGATACCTTTGCAAGTAGCAAATGGGAATATTCTTAAATATTTTAATACTGAAACCACCTTGTATTTCTGTTTTTGTTCCGTTCAATACAACCTTGCTCTATTTGTGCTTGACTATATTCATAGTCTTAACACTTGCAAAACGTTATATAAGACGTTTTGAAAAATAAAAGTTCAAAACGTCTTTAATTTTCAAAAAGTATCAAATGTCTTTGCAAAGAAAATGATTTAACTTTGGCGGGCAGTTGAATAGGACCATGTATTTTAATTTCACAGGCCAGGGTTATAAACAGTCCACAAAGAAAAGAATGCCATCTTTAAAAGGCCAGATGTAATGTTTATTACAATTTGTCACAGAGTAGTCTTTCTACACTCCCTTTATTCTGTTGTTTTTTATTACTGTATCTGATATTATATTTCTCTGTAATCTCTGTTGGGAATTCTTTTGAAGGAGCTACTTGCAAATCACTCATTGCTTCTGTGTCAACTTCTACTGTATAGAGGTAAAATATCAAATACGTTTTATAATAAAAATTATTCGTAAAAATGATTGTATCATAAAACGGCCTCATTCCAAATGTCTTCTCTTGTTCATATAATATATATTTGGGAAAAAAACCCTGCACAATAGATTCCTTACGTGTGCATAGTTATAAATATTCACATCCGATACCTTAGCGGGGGGAGGAGAGAAAGCGGAAGGAGGGGGGCTAAGAGGTGTTTAAAAATAAATCGAAACCTCAGAACGTCATCACTCAGAAATTCAGATATTTTATTTATTAGTAAGAAAACATTTCAACAAAAAACGCAAGTAAAAGGAGTTAGTTAACAAACTGATCTGTTTCGCTTTTCATTGGGTAGATTTTCTAGCAACAGATCCAAGGACAATAATAAAAAATGTTATAGACAAATTAAGGACAATGTTCTTCTCTACTTCAGTATAGATACACTATTTTACTTGATGCAAATTAAATCTGTGAAGCTTAAAATAAAGTATAAAAAGTATATGCAACTACACAGGCGATTTTAAGCCTTGAGCAAAACGTCTAAAGTAAGGAAATACGCCAGCTACTTAGAATGCTCTCTAGTCTTTTTGTTTTCTCTTTTACAAACGGACTCTTTTATAGCTCCACACTCAAATAAAATTTCCAGACGAAAAGGTGATAAAAGGATATTATTAAAGCCAGTTTAAATAACAACAACAATCATTAGTAATTTTCTTAAACGGAAAGTTGAGTTGCTACGGTAATCCAACAGCAAGGACAGGACTCCTGCCCAGCAAATCCACTACCAAGAAGAAAAAATATATGGAGTTTGCTCCCGGCTGGAGTAGCGGCCGATCATCCCGGTTTCCCGAGACACCCCCGCATACGCACACACACTTTCTCCATATCAGACCCCTCTCTCCTGTCTCCTGGGGTCTTCGGTCATCGCATCCCACACACACACTAGCACCGAGTCTGAGCGCAGGAAAGCAGCACCGCTTTGGGGATCTGCAGAGCGGCAGAGGGAGCAAGTGTCTAACTGCCGGGAGCACGGAAAGTTACTCTGCGGGCTCTTTCGTTTGTTCTTGCTGCTTCAAGCAGTTTACTAAGTGGGCTCCATCTCTGTGGCACAACCACAAGTCTTCCCCAAGCCACCCCCACTGCCAGGGAGAAACGCAGGACAAAAGCCCCAGCACTTCGGTCCCGTTCCTGCCCGGACCGGAGAGAGGGAAGAGCGAAGGGAAGGGAAGGTGTGTGGGGGCGGAGGGGGGCGGGAAGCAGCGCCCGAGACTTACCATCTGGGAGAAGAGGCTGAGGTCGGTGGTGTAGGGCAGGAAGGCGCTGTAGTTGGGGGCGCTGTAGGGACTCGCGTACATGCCCAGCACCGAAGTGACAGCAGCCGAGCCGCTTCCTAGCTCCGCGCCCCCGGGCCGGCCTGAGGCAGCAGCAGCGGCTGCAGCAGCAGCAGCGGCAGCCAGCACCCCGGGCCGATCGCTCCCGTACACCGCCTGGCTGGCGCTGAGATACTGCGGGTAACCCAGCTGCGGGAAGGACATCTCCAGGGCGCAAACACGGCGGCGGCGGCGGCGGCGGCGGCAGTATAAAAGGGGGGAAGGAATTTTAAAAAAGAAAAAAAGAAGAAGGCAGGGCAGGAGGGAAACTGAGCAGCCGGAGCGCGGTGGGGTGGGGGCGGAACAAATCCAGCTGGTTCGGGTCTCTCTCCCTCGTGCCTTTTCTCTTTTTTTAACAGGAGGCAGGCCGGGCGAGAGGAAAATCGATCTGATAATTTTCTGTTTCGTTCTGATTTCTTTCTGTCAGAGCTGTATTGTAATGTGGGTGTGGATGAGGAGGAGGAGTGTGGGTGGATTCAGTGGGGTGCCTTTCCTCAAATCTCGGCTCTTCTGCGCTCCTAAATCCCTTAGATGTGATCTGATCAACAATTGAGCTCCAACTGATGTGTCTGCCCTTAGGTCCTAGGCTGATCTTTCAGATACAATTTGAAGTTGATGCTTTGATTGGCAGCCACTTGAGCAACAAGCCCCGCCCCGCCCTCACCCACCCCCCTTGACGAAGCACGTGGTGTTCAGCCCCGGCTCAGCCACTTTCGTTGATGTGTGTGTGTGTGTGTGTGTGTGTGTGTGTATGTACACCCGCGCAGCTGCTGTGCTGCTGCGCCTTGCGTGTGTGTGTATTTAATGTTTAGCAATGGGTTCCTTTCAGAAAAGCCCCCACTGCTGTATGACAACCTGTCTACACGATTTTACAGTTGTCCAACATTGGGGTTTTGCTGTTTTGCAGCCTGAGTGTGTCCCCTTTTAACAAAAACAACTGTGCTGCTGTTTTTTTTCCACCTTTAACACTGAGTCCCCCTTGTCGTCGCCAGGCTCAGGAACAAATGAGAGTGGCGTGGGAGGAAAGGGGGCTTTGCAGCCCGGCGACTGGTAACAATTTACCACTAAAAATGTGCTAACTATAGCAACCAGCACAACGCCTGTTCCCAGCTCCCCTCAAACTCATTTTAGGGGCAACCTTTTCTAGCAGCTGTCGCCAGAAATCTTTAGCTACAAATATCAGTAGATCTCCCTCCGCTTTATCCCACCTGAGTGACATTCAGTGACAATATCAGCAGCATTGCAGCAACATCCAGAACATTAGTAATAAATAATCCAGCAAATTAACTGGGATGCTCCACTGGATTTTTTTTTTATTGCAAACTTTCAAGGTCCCTGGAGTCAGTAGGGACCTAGAGGAAATGAGTTCTTGGAAGGGTGTTCTTATTTTTAAAAACAATATTTTTGTCCCCGCCTCCTTTCTCATTTGGTTACAACAAGCTCTGCAGCAGGAGGGAAAGAACCCCCTGTGCTGGAGGGCTGATGTAGCTGGAGACCCAGTCGCCTTAAAGAAACGATTCGTGGTGGCGATTTGTCCGTCTAGTCTCAGGATGTGAGAAGTGGCCCCGCCTGCCCGTTAGCTGCGCATTAGCCCGGGCACCCTGGGGCTGCTGCGGAACTAACTTTCCCTTTTCTGGAGCGGAGCTTCTCCTCCCGCTTGCCCTGCGCACTGCTGAGCCCCGAAGACCCGCGGGTGCTCCTGCTCTGCCGGGCAGGGGCTTCCGTCCTTGGGGCATTTTCTTCCACTTGTCTAGCGGGGGTTCTCCTCGACCCCTCCGGGACAGCTCTCTGCTCTCCTAAGGTCGGCTCTCTCCTTGTCTCGCCGTGCCCTTTGCTGGGAGCTCGCCCGGCTCCTCTCAACTCCCAGCCATCACATTCTAGTTCACACGTTACTAGGGGGCTTCTCCTGCCTCGCCACACCGCAGCGAGTCCCTCTCGGACCTTTATTTAGGCTATGGCAGAGACCCCACGCCCTCTCCCCTCGCAGGCAGGTCTCATCTCAGTGTTCAGGAGAGATTTAACAGCAACAGCAGGAAGCACAAGGCACACTCACCTGGGCTAATCCCTGCCTCCCTGGGCTCAGGGAGCCGCATGGGATAGAGCAACCACATTCATGTGCAGACTCCACATTCATGTGCAGACTTACCCTGTGCAAACACGACAGTCCAAGCTCCTTTCTTTGCTATAAAGAAGAAAAAAAGTGGGTATGAAGTTTTTCCTGAAAGGAAGGACTAAAGAGAAATAAGAGCAAAAGAATCATTTGGACCTGAACTTTGTTACACTTTGCAAAACCATTCGTTTTAAGGATGTCGCACTGATTTTTTAAATAAAGCATTTGCAGTAATTTCGCTTACTTTCCAACGTTATTGCGAACACGTATTCTAAGCGAGGACTCCTTATTTGTGCTTTTATTTATATATAATATATTACAATATAACATTTATAATATTTCCCATGCCCCTTTTACCTTCTGCTTTTCTCTGAAAATCCAAATATTCACTAATTCACTCACGAATATCATTAATGCTAAGAGCACAAATAATGATTGTAAGTGTCCAGTTTCTTTGAAGGGCGCCTTCTCCTCTGCTTTTTCTTTCCCGGGCTAACCCTTTCCTCCCCACTCTCCAGGAAACCTTTCCATGAGGAGTTGGTTAAACTTCCTTTTTACCCTCTCTACCATTTAGAGATAGAGACCCTACCCCCTCCAGCACCAGCCTCAAACGTTGGAGAAGAACAAAAGCTCTCTAACCCTCTAAACCAGGAGAGCCATCAAACACACAAGTGCCCCGTTGTAACAAAGGTAAACGGTCCCAGAAAACTAGAGCAGTGTTTTGCTAACTGAAATGTCACATTACGGGATTGCAGGTAAATGAAGGTGGGATAAGCCATGGACACGGCGGAAATCTTCTTAGCTTTTCAGATATTGCTGGGATGTGCATCTACAGAAGTTTCCTGTTGGAGGCTTAGGAAATCAGCCCCTCCCCACTCCACCTCCATCCTGCACAGATCATTTCAAAAAATTAGGTCGCTTGCTCTTCTGTCACCCAGCATCTTCTCAGGCAAAATTTAGCTATAATTTCTTAATGTGAAATTTAAAAACTGGAGAAAAAGGCCGGAAGAGTCGGGAAAAGGCTGTAAACAACCATGTCTTTAAAAACAAAAGATTGGGAAAGTTTCAACGTTGGGGGAAGAGCTTTGTTTCTCGTCTGCAAAGTTCTCAGGGTAATAGATGAGCAGCGTTCCGCGAACGCTATTAATTATTCGTAATCCTGTTCAGTACAAAACAGGAGTACGTGGATCGTACTTGCAAATTTGACATTGTTCATTTTACTACAGTTTAAGTCAGTCTAGTAGCCAACCTTTCAAATCCTTTTTAATGTTTTTCCCGCTGCAAATAAGCTGGGAACAGAGCTCCTATACAAAGCTACTTAGCTTCAAAATCAGTTTAGTGAAGGTCTGGGAGATTCTGGGTTTATTTCCCCCATACAAGACCTATATAGCAGGGGCTTAATTACAACCAAAAATCACAAAGAACAAAAACTGTACGGAAAATTACGAACATCATCATCAGCTGTTAAAAGAAACAGAAACAACTTCTTCCTCTGTAACCAAACAAATCCAAAACAATGAAAAGAGATCTTCCCCCAAATAATTAGTCTGAAATTGTTAACGAGGAGGAATTAAAATGCTGGCTTGTTAGAGGTTTTTCTCTTCTCCAAACTGACCCGTGTTAAAAAAATCCAGTCTATTTCTAAGATCCTGTGTTTGAATGTCTTCTTAACTTTCGACAAAATCCTAACAAAAAAAAGCATAATGCCAATTCATTAGCTAAACACATTTTAACGACAAGAACAATCAGTCATGTAGCAAAGAAAGGAATTGGGATTAGAGTAAAAACACGGTCACCTTTCCATTGGAGAGTGGATTTACATATGAAAACAAGCAAGAGGGAAATGGGTACCAGCCTTGGTTATAATGTGATTATACCGAGGGCAATTGTTTTAAATACATTGTATACTATTTAAAACAAATCGACCTAAATGGACACGCTTCTATAATTCAAAGATCAGTGGGCAGATAAACTTCAGTTAAAAAAAGGAAACACCTTCTGAGAACTAGTTTGCCTAAAACTGTGTGATCCTTCCAGTTTCTCAAGGCGATGCATCCACTGCCAAGAGATTTTCTTTTTTTATTATTAACAAATCAGTTTAGATGGAGGTCCGATAAGAAATGCAAATCCAGACATAGGGGTCGCTGCTTGGCCGAATTTTAAAACTTAAGTCTGGTTCTGCAGGAATTGGCTAAAAGGTTTGTTTGCAGAGAGGATATGTGAAAGCTTTAACACTGACTACTAAAAATGAAGTCAGTGATTTTGATCTGCTCCAGATGTCCTAAGAGTGGATATTGCAGTGCTGGGAATCCGCACCAAATATCTGAGGGCACTGATGGTAATCAGCAGAACATATCAGGAAAGGGGGACTGGCAATTGTGATAACCTGCTGGAAATGTGCAGGGCTGGAGATGGCAGTGATAAACCACTGAAAATATCTTCAAATGGAGATGACAGAGATGTTGAAAGAAGACACCTAAACTATAGAGAGAATAAGATGCTAAGTACAATTTGAGAATAGAGTTGGTTTATATATGTATTGGTATACGGTTCACCGCTATAATTTTCACAGAGATATGTACATTTGTGCTCTGTACAGCCATCCACATACACATGCATATAAATATGTTATTAAAATCAGGGTATATTCGGCGCTGATAATATATGCAAAAAGAGATGCATGTCTATTTGCCAAAGCGTCCTGTTTATGGCTTGAGAAGAAAAAGTTTTCCGTTTTATTCTTTGTTTTGAAAGAGCCTTATATCGATTTCTTTGCAAATCCTCTCTTGATGTTGAGTTTGCACTGGTACTATAGAAAGGAACTGAAGTTGATCTGTTAAGTTTATAATCTATTTTCATTTTTTCTTGTGGAAACAGTGCTTAGACTAAAATAAAAAGATGAAAATAATTCACGAACTGTTCTTTACATCTAACGTCCTAATCATTTACATGTGTAAATATAAAATAGCTCCACTATCTTAAGCATCAAAGCAATACACTTTAGTGGTTCATTTGTGCAGAATTAAGTCCATTACTTTAATATATCCTGCCTAGATTATAATTAAGCACTGACTGTCCACTCTTTGGGTCAGCTGACTGATTTCATTAACTGTATTATTTTTGGTGTAGGGTGGGACCATATTTCATTTGACAATATGTATTTTTGGGATACTAATATCGTTAGTAACATTTCAATCGACCAAGCTATTTTTTTTCCCTTTCTTTGGTCATCTACAGTCAGGGCCTGCCTTCTTCGTGCATCCATCCGGCATGCAGTTCAAGATCACTTCTCATCAACCCTGATTTATGAGCCTTGTTAAACAGTCATTATTACTTTGTACCTTTTCCAGCAAAATCTGGGAAACAACTCCACTTTGTGACAACAAGACGTGTCAAACAATGACAGGCAGAAAGGCAATGCATCTCTCGAGTTACAGAATCCCCTATGCATCTTCCAACTATATATATTTAAGGAAAACCACCTTTTGCAAAACTTCATTCACATTAGCATCTCTGACTATAAGAATGAATGGTTTTTTATTGCAAAACAGTAACCAGACATCTTGGATATCTGGTTATTTTCTAAATTTGAAGAGAGAGAGAGAGATTTCAAAATCTTTTACCAGTGACGAACCAGGGTGTCTGAATATACTCATTTTAATGACTAGGAAAGAAACTTGAAATGAACATGGTAAACACAGGGTTATCACATTGTTTTAAAGAAAAATATGGATTTCTTTAATTTATAGATTAAAAAGTAAATAATTCTTAGGAAATCTGATGGAGAGTTATTAACAATGCTTTATTATTGTATCTCCAGTGTAATCTCCATTAATTTTGATTCTAGAATTGATTAGATTATTTCTTTTATACATTTTATAAATTAATAGTTAAGGCTACACACAAACACACGTGTCTGTGTATTTAAACATGCACACAATATCTATCTATCTATCTATCTATCTATCTATTTCAGACCCTAACTTAATTAATAAATAATTTTCATTCTGCCTCCAAAATTATCAATAGCAATTATGTGAGATTTTTAAGGTTTATATTTTTATGTCACCAGACTGTTGCTTGGGGGCAGAGGCACAATTGCTGTGCCAGCTGCAGTTGTATTTATTTGTTTTTCTGTCTTGTTCCTGTAGGGCTGCATTATGCAGTTTTTAATTAGTTTGTGTTTGTATTTCACCCGTCCCAAATCAATGCCATCCTGGAGCAATGCAATGTAAATTCCTGCAGTACAGGTGTAGCTGCTAGCTCTGGAACACTAGGAAACTCATGTCTTACAAATGAAAGCAGTGAATGCCGTTCAGCCAAACTGTCAGCTTTAAACAGCCAAGAGGAAGGAGATCAAAGCAGAGAGCAGGAACTTCTACTCTCCAGATTAGTCTTTATGGTTTGAACGCCTAATGCTATTAAAGGGAACCAGGACATATAGCACATCTTTGGCTACAAAGTTACTTCTAATTTTGCTAAAGTCCTGCCTTATTTTGGCCAATGTAAGCCTTCAGAGCATTTCAAGATGCACTGTTTCCTTTGAGGCCTAGTAGCTACTCATCTGAAATTATGCAGAACTAATGCCTTCAGAGACACATTTCTGTTTGTGCACATATTTATATAACTTATCTCCTTTTGAAAGATGATTTTGATTTCCTCCTAGGTTCCACAAAGTCTTTTAAAGAACTCAGAGCAATAAAACCTGAAATTCTAGTATCTCTAGACATGAAAAGTCCCTTTATGTTGTGTTTAGTGTCTCTTCTTTCTTGAAATGACCTCTGTAGGGTGGTGGATAAATCTATTATTCCAGTCACTGGGGAATTCTTTTAAAGCTTTCTTTTTTTGTCAGGAATAAGAGATTGCTCATCTTTAACTAGGCCACATAGAAATTATTATTCAACAGCAGTGTATATTTAATTAGAGTAATCTCACTTGAATTTAATTACCTAATGAATTATTTGTTTAAAAGGTAAAAAGGCTTGTTTGCCAAGTATAGTGCAATCCACAGATAAGAACTTCTGTTATAAGAACATTATTATTAAAACGTTTTTTTGGTTTTATGTTTTTAACTCTTTGATTATTTTAATCATTTATTATCATGCAAAATATGCAATGACTATAGAACAAATCCCCTTCTGTTTACCCCAGTGAGCAGTTCCACTGAGGTAAATGGGACTAATCGTCTAAGTAAAGAGAACAAGTTTTGGCTCAATTTCATATCATAAGTACAAAGGTCCACATTGTTCCATCGGTTTTCAGGCAGAATTCCCGCAACTGATTTCTGTGGAAGTTCTGCCTCAAACCCAATAGCACACTATGTCCTGATACCAAGTACAATAAGGAACTTTTAAATAGAACATTTATAGAAAACGCCCACTTCTCTTATTTGCTTCTTCCTCTCAATTTATTGAACTCATTCTTCACTCCAGAGTGTGCCACCTTTCGGTGGTTATTTGGAGTTGATTTTACTTTAGATAACATTTGTTTCCATTTGATCCCTGTGCAATATGAAGACGACATGGTAAGCAAATATTATGGAAGTGAGTATTTTAGAGCGTAGTATTTCAGAGTTCAATGTAATTTATTTGTGCATTATACAGTGCAGCTAGTAACACTTCTGTGATTATTTATGCTTCTTCAGTCACTTAAAAAAAATCGTGGTAAAGAAAACAAAAACTGACCAGCACCTAACTTTGACCTTTCTCATTCTGTTCTCAAGTTTTCCAGCTACTGCGTTTTTTGTTTCCAAGATACAAAGCATAAGGTTCTAAACTGCAACATTTGTCAGAAGATTCGTTTGAAAGCATTGTAGCTGTGGGATTATTTTCCCTTTAAAAAGGGGGAATTATTTTTATATGATATTCTGGGCTTCTCTTTAATGATTCCCATTGAGCTGTTGCTGAAAAACTAACTTTTTAAATTTCATTTTCTCGTGGAGCTTGGAATCTTCGCTAGCATTAGCCGTCATGTTATCGTGAATAGATTATTGTATGTTTGCATTCGAGTGAGACTGAAAATGTTTAAACAGAGGCATTTTCCAGTTTCAACTGAAAGCAACAATACAGTATTCTATTCACGAGGTCATGGTGGCCAGGCCTTCAACAAGATGTGGAGAGTGGATCAAGTTAGTTAAGAAAGCGTATGTATCTTAGTGGATATTTTTTTCTTTCTGCACAATCTTCGGATGTGATGCCATGGTAACTGGAAGCATGTTCGTTTTTAATAAATAATATGTATTTCTGAATGGAAATACATAGATGCAAATTTTAAAAGAGCTGTTTATTCATGAGCTTTACAGATCACCAAAAAAAGCGTGGACACTTAACACCGGGAGAGACTATTAGCCAACACGTTAAAATGCCTATACATTTTTCTCCCCTAAGCAAACCGACCGAATACCTCTCGGTGTAGCCCCGGATGGGATAAAGGAGTGTATGTGGCCACAGGAGGGAGTTGGTAGGTGGAAAGAAAAACAAAATCCAAACTTCAGTTACACATTTCCAACTTGATACGTTAGTGCAAACGCTGTCCAAAGTAATGGTGGGCCCACAATCTATTCGATATAGCTCGATATTACTGCTCAGGCAATTGGTTACAAAAACTACGAGGTGACTGCATAGAGCATGTTGACATGTAGAATGCGGAACCACACCGCTCAATTGGAAACACCCTATACGTGCAATGGAGAATCTGGAGCTTTAACCACAGTTCAAAATGTCAAAGCCTATGGGCTCTGCGAATACGATGGAAATGCCTCTCAGGGGAAGGAGTGGAGAATGTTCCTTGTCTACTGAAGCCCATCTCCTGGGTCCGACCGCGTATGGGGTGCAGCTGGGATCTTGAGGAGGAGTGGAGCGGGAAGCAAGCGCTCTAAGCTGTCTCCGACGTTAGTGTGAGGTGGTGGGGAGAAACTATTTTTCACCGCCTGGAATTAGGGCTTGGTGCTGCACAGATGTCAGATCGGGGACATTGATCCTACAAACTGGGAGACGCTTACGCATCTTTCCAGACAAGGGGCAGATTGGCGTTGTGCCTCCTGCGGAGCCATAAGGGTTTTGCAGATTCCTCCCTTGCATGGGTTCTTCACAGCCAGGTTCCCTAAGCAACAGAAATGTAATATTCCTGTAGGGTTTCAGACCTGGAGCGCCCGTGCCGGTGGCGTGGGAGAGACATCTTCCTGCTATGTGTGTATGTATGATTGATAGACAGAGATTCTGCACATTCAATAGCAATTACACTCAGCCACTCAGTAGTTGTTTTTAATGCCCTCTCATGTTTCCATTCTGGTGTATTAAATAAATATAGGATTGCTATAGTTTCCATAACAGTTGGCTAGTTTGTTTCAGACAAGCCTGCTCAAGTCCTGAGTCAATTTGTGAGCAGCTTGCACACTACTTAATTACATCGTAGTGCAGCTGTGCTAAAGCAGTTTGTAGTTAAACCAAAGAAGCTTCTTTCAGACTGTAAAGTTAATGTTTCACCTTCTGGAGTGATTTGGTGGCATGCTAGAAATAAGACAGGAAATGAGTTGTGGGTAGGGTTGCTACCTCTCCCGGATTGTCCTGGAGTCTAATTAAAGATTATGTCATGTGAGGAAACCTCCAGGAATGCGTCCAATCAAAATTGGCAACCCTAGGTGAGCAATGAGCGTGCGTGCTCTCCATTTAAGGGGAAAGAATTCCCTACTTTTCTCAGGGCTTGTGCTACTTTTGAGTCACGTTTTGATCTTTAGTTGAAGATCAACGTATTTTAGCAAGATATTCAAACGTTATACCATGGCATAACTAGAGTTCTTCTAATCAGGAACATTAGAGAAATATGATGTTGCTGAGTTTCTACTCTTCTATTGCTTTGTATTAGAAATGTGTGTGTCCAAGTGATGGAATATTTATTTCACATTCTCAGGTGAATATTCTGGTGTCTGTAGACATCTGATCTCAAGAGTAGCCTTTATTCTGTGACACTTTAACAATGGTAAAGTGCATAACGACTTAAATGGTAGCAGGATCAGACCTCAGCTCCCACAATTATGTTAAAGGTTTATATTACACACTTAGAGCTGAGAAATTTATAATATTGCCTGGTATTAAGATGAGATTATTATAATTTTTCAGTGGCAGATTGCAGATAAATACATTATTTTTCTCTCCTCCATTATATATTCTCTATACACAGTATATAAGAATCCACTGGTGACTAGACATAAATGTTTGTTTGAGCTTAAGACATAAGTGCTATAGACTCATAGGCCTGGCATTTGAATTCATGAGTACCTGTGCTTTTTCTAAAGCTGTGGGTGCAATAGCCACAAAGCTTCTACATAATGTAGTCTACTCCTATTTATTTTGCTGAACAAATACATAAATCAACAGGACATATTTGACTGTACGTATTTATTCTTTCCAGCTATTGGAAGAGGTATGCATTCCAGTTTATTATTATTTACAGTATATAGACGTTTAATTTAAGCCATGTAGTTACAATATGATAAGCAACATCTATTCAATAAATCTTAAAATAGAACTTGTTGAATTAAAATTCTGAACAAAAGCTTGCAGGATTCCTTTTCATATACTATAAACAGCATACTTTACAATGGCATTCTATCTCTTCTGTAGCTGTCTTCTCTTTTTCAGCTTTAGTAGCAGTGGGTATAATTTCTTCCTTTGGTTACTTTTTTTTCTTAGCTGTACATTCACTCTCTTTGCTGATGTGATTGATTTATGTAACTGCTAATTTGTGTTACTTTTTAATGATGACTTTTTGTTTTGTCCAATAACACTTTTTAATATGATTATATGATTTTATTTTCCTAACAGGTATAAACTGTTGCATTGATTTCTAAATTTTATAGAATGACCACTGTAGAGATGTATAAAGTGGTAATTTTCCATGGGATGAAACCACACATGGCACTTGCAATTCAACACATGAATTTGCAAAAGTCTAGATATATATTAGAAGAATATGTTTGCTTGCTTAGAGTTTTGGAGGAAAAGAGATGGGGTGGGGGAAGGACATATTCTAAATTTTGTATGGCCAAATTCTGCTCCTATTTATTCTTTCTTATAGCACAACAATACTTTTGAATAGCAACACATTTAAAACTGATTAAAGGTAAAACCTTTTTATACAATACATAATTAATCTGTGGAATTTATTGCTATATAATGTCATTAAAGCCAATAATTTATTGGGATAAAAATAGATATTGATATGGAAAATGAAAATATCCCCAGTTATATTCATTGGCATAACATTATGATAAAACCTCTCATGCTTTAGGACATAACACAAATGGGATTAGGAAGAAACTTTCTTCATAAGTAGGTTACTCCATAATTTTCTGTTGTGGGCTTTTTATCACTTTCCTCTGAAACATCTAGTACTGGTCACTGTCAGAAACAGGATACTGGACTAGAGGGACCACTAGTCTTTCCTCTCAGTTGTGCCAGTGTAAATGAAAGCAGAATTTGGTCCATGAGCATGAGCTTTCGTGAGTGAATACCCACTTCGAAGGGGTCTTCACCCATGAAAGCTTATGCTCCAATACATCTGTTAGTCTATAAATTGCCACAGGACTCTTTGTTATTTTTCTTTTGTCTTTTTCAAATGTGTATTCTGTGTTTTCTTTGTATGCTTTAGAAATATTTGCAGACAAGATATAATTATTAATGGTTCATGATAGTTACTCAGTGCTTGCATATTCAGAACATTCTTTGTTTTTTCAAACATTATAAGCCAAATTACGATCCTAGTCCTGTGTTTTTAAGCATTTTGAGGTTTGCTATTCTATGCAGAAAAACACTATGCAGGGAAGTGAGTCCTCACCTTACTTTACACGAAAACTCAATGAGATTACTAATGTAGTTATTGTTCAACATGTGCAAGGGTAGCAGAATCTGCATCAAAGTATTTATTCTGGAGGCCTCTGTCTCATGATAATATGTTGTACACATCAGGATGATGGCTCAAGGGAATGCAGATATCAGTGAAAAACAAATTCCCTTTGTAACACTGGGTGATACTATAATAAGGCCAAGTATAAAATAAAAGTAAGACTATTCCCTAAAAATATTATGAAAGTAAAAATTGTAAAAGCCCATTTCTTATGAGAAATTGAAAAAAGACAGACCTGGGGGCTAGAATTGGAAGAAAATAATTAAGTTGTATTCCGAGACTTTTCCAGCTGGATCAGCTAGGTAGACTCACTCACCCATTCCCTTGAGCTCTCTCTGTCTCTGTAGCCTTGTCTACCCAAGATAATTTTGGCATTACAAGCACTATTGCAGTAGTTACCATGCTCGTAATATACCTCATGCTCACACATAAATGTGTTTGCAGTGGGTACATGAGTGCTGGCAGCACCATGGTAATTGCACTTGTTCAGAACAGGCTCTCTACCATTTTATCCTACATTGTCTCTCTCTGACCTATTGCAGTGCTAGTGCAGACTGAAAGCATTGGTACTGTAGTTGCACTGATGAAATTGGTACTGCCAGCATAATCCACATAACTCCTGCAATTCTTTCAGGAACCACTCTGTGCAATGTCTTACCTGCGACTGATTACTTTCTTGTTATAAATCACTTCATACTGTTTTATACAATGACAAATGAAGCTTTCTTTGGTTCAACTAAATACAATTGATACAGCACCTCTCTGGCTGTGGATTAGTGCTCTTCAAAATCCCCACGTTATTTATCTGTTGTGGGAACTGTGGGAGAGTTACCTGCAATGCAGTGGTACTACAATAGTTGGAGGGAATCCTGTGAGGACATGCTGAATAGATTTTCACTAGTCAGGAGGGCTAGTATAGACTCATTGCCCAGTTACAAATTTAACCTGTTCTTTTAAACCATCATCAATTGTAATAGCAGTGATTTTCCCAGCAGGAGCCAGGGCAGGGTGAAGTAAGTTCAGCACCCTTTACCATCCTACTCTCGTCCTAATGTTGAGAGTTCCCTTAATCCCCCAGGGCAGTAATTCCCGGCAGGCCCTATTCTCTGCTCCAGCTAAATGGGCTAGAGCAGTGGCTCTCAATCTTTCCAGATCTCTTTCAGGAGATTGATTTGTCTTGTGTACCCCAAGTTTCACCTCACTTAAAAACTACTTGTTTACAAAATCAGACATAAAAATATAAAAGTGTCACAGAACACTATTACTGAAAAATTGCTTTCTCATTTTTACCATATAATTGTAGAATAAATCAACTGGAGTATAAATATTGTACTTACATTTCAGTGTGATACTTGAACCTCTTTTTCACTATTGAGTCTTGTCATTCTGGGATGCAGTAAAGGGACAGCAACAATTAAGTTTTTCTCTACACTGAGTCAATTTGTCTTGATGGCAGTCATAGGAGAAAATGTGATTTCTCAAAGATATGTTGACCCAAAAGGTAGCAGAACATCCAAAGCATGGTTCCCAAGGTCAGTGTACTCTTTCTGTACTGAACACCAGAACTGGGTTAGTGTGGAGTCATTAAACTTCATTTGCAGACTATGGTCTGAGGACAGCTCAAGAAGATTTTCTTTCTGACTGTCAGAGACGTTATTGCTGCTAGCGTTTGACAAAATGAATGGGTTTCTTACTCAGTGAAGTTGAGCTGGATTGTGTTGAATGTTGGGGAAATATGACTTGAACTCAGATGTCAAGTGGGCCAAATGATCTCCATATGAAGCTTCAAGTGCTTTTGTAGAAATAGTTGAAGCTTTTTTTCATTTTAAGCTGGCAAGTCTGGAACTCAGAAAGCTTTCTTTGAAAAAATTCCACCGGCTTACCTGCATGTACAGGGTACTCTGTCTGCAAATGTCATTGCAAATGCGCTGGCTTCATAGTGTTGTTTGATAGAGTTTCTCTGCAAAGGAAACACAAAGCTTGAGGAGAATCGCTATTTGTAGATGTGAATCCAAAAGCAATATATTCCTTGCAGAACTGATGATGTTTTTTTTTTCCAGGCATTTTCAATTTCTTACAATTTTCACTGTCGACACTACTACCGTTTCCAGCTCCTCGTTTTAAAAATCTATCCATTTTTACATTGCAACGCAAACACACTATGACAATTTCAATCTCATTAACATACTTGCACACATCAGTAAATTACTTAAAACACATGTCTAATAATACAGTGCGTATATGCACTTTATGTTACTGTATAATATACATAGCAATATAAACAAGTCATTGTCTGCATGAAATTTTAGTTTGTACTGACTTTGCTAGTGATTTTTTATGTAGCCTGCTATAAAACTAGGCAAATATCTAGATGAGTTGATGTACCCCTTGGAAGACCTCTGTGTATGCCTCAGGATACATGTACAGCACCCCAGTTGAGAACTGTGATGGGTTTGGCCACAGAGACCCCCTTGGGAATATCACCTAATGTGCTAAGACTATTTCTGAGCCTGTTTTCTCTGCCAGTTTGGGCCTCCAGAATCCTGCCTTGTTGAGCCAGATACTCCAGTCTGCTCAAACACAGACCCAGGGTCTGACCCACACTCCCAAAGCTGCAGACTTAACTGAAAACCACTTAGCAGGTACTCCTGTCTCCAGCACCCAGATATTCAGTTGGATCCAAACCCCAAATAAATCTGTTTTACTCTGTATAAAGCTTATACAGAGTAAAACTCATAAACGGGTACAGGGTAAACTCATAAACTATCCACCGTCTATAACAGTGATAGAGAGATATGCACAGATGTTTGCTCCCCCAGGTATTAATTACTTACTCTGGGTTAATTAATAAGCAAAAGTGATTTTTATTATATATAAAAAGTAGGATTTAAGTGGTTCCAAGCAGTAACAGACAGAACAAAGTAAGTTACCAAGCAAAATAAAACAAAACACGCAAGTCTAAGCCTAATACATTAAGAAACAGATTACAGATGGAATCTCACCCCCAGAGATGTTCCAATAAGCTTCTTTCACAGACTGGACTCCTTCCTAGTCTGGGTCCAGCAATCACTTACACCCCCATAGTTACTGTCCTTTGTTCCAGTTTCTTTCAGGCATCTCTTTGGACTGGACAGGCCATCTCCTGAGCCAGCTGAAGACAAAATGGAGAGGCTTCCAGAACCTTTTATATTCTCTCTCTTGTGGGAGGAAACCCTTTTCTTCTTCTTTGCAAAGTCACAGGAACAAGATGGAGTTTGTAGCCACCTGGGCAAGTCACATGTCCATGAATGATTCAGCTTTTTGCAGACTGACACCATTGCTTACATGTTAGTGTGAACGTTCTCAGGAAAGCTGTGGATTGGCATCTCCCAAAGTCCATTGTCAGTTAAGTGTTTCTTGACTGGGCACTTACTGAGAATAATCCTTTCTCAAGAAGCTAACCAAATGTTTCACTGAGGCTACTTAGAATCAAACACATTGAGATACAAGCACATAGCTAATATTCATAACTTCAGATACAAAAATGTTATACACACATACAGACAGCATAATCATAACCCGAAAACTACAACCTTGCCATTGACATCCCACTTGACCTCCTGTGTATAAGACCTGGTGCAACCATGGGACCCTGGTTGCAACAATGATATATTCGGTCATAGTTCATGTAAATAACATCACAAGCACCACTGGGCTAGAGGAAGCAGTGTATATTTAGGACATCCTTGGGTGAAAGCTAACCCCTGGAAGCAGTGGCAATGAGACATGGAGAAGTCCAGTCTGGATTCCTTCCTCTCACTCATCTACACAGCTCCAGAGGCTACTGTTGACAGCAGAATAATATTTATGATTTGGACATTGGTCATTATTATTGGCTGCCAGCCCCACTCCCCTCCCAGCATGATCTTTCCCTCCCTTTTTTCTCCATCTTCCATTTTTGCTCTCCCCATCCATGTCCCTCTTTCCCTTTCTTCCTATCTTCCACTTCCTATTTTGCTATTCTTCTCAACCCATGCTTACCTCATAATTAAAACAACCAACCAAACACAATGAAAACAAAGAAATAAATAAAGAGAATAAATGAAACTAATAAGTCATGTGTCAATTGCACCCTAATCACTTTGATTGGATGTTGTAACCTCTTTCCTTTGTGTGTCTGTGTGTATGTTTAAGATTGCAAATGGGTGCTGGAACAATTTGTATAGTGGGGTGCTCAGAGCCATTGAACCTAACTGTAAACCCTGTATATGATGGAAATCACTTCAAGCCAGGGAGTGCAGTAGCATCCCCAGTGCCCTTAGTTCCAGCACCTAAGATTGCAAAGTTTTCAGAGCAGCGACTTATGTCTTCCTGTCTGTTTGTCCAGAGCTTATTTCAGTGAGGTCCTGCTAGCAAGCACTAAGGACTGGTTTACACTTACAACTTTGGTCAATCTACCTACTTCAGTCTAGGCAGTGAAAAAAATGCACTGTACAATATAGTTAGGTTGAGCTAATCCACACTATAGATGCAGCTAGGCTGGTGGAAGAATTCTCCTTTCAACCTGGCTACTGCTTCTTGAGGGGATGGATTTACTGGAGTGATGGAAAACCCCTTCCGTCACTGTAGTAAGTGTTTACACTGGTATAGCTGCAGCGCTGCAGCTATATCGCTATAGTGCTTGTAGTGTGGACATATCCTATCACTACTGCTACTCCTACTCCAGGTTCAAATACCATGTCTCTCTTTTCTGGGCTGACCCCCCACTCATGTGAAATCAGGGACTCAGGTGAAAAACCAGTGACTACAATCATGCAGGCTATCTGAACGTACTAGATTTATACTTGAAATACACCCTGAAGGAATTTGCAGGTATCCAGACAGAGCTAAAGATTTCAAAAAGGAACAACCAAAAACATTTACAGGTTTTTTGTGGTATGTGAACAACTTTTGGGGAAAACCACTATTGGTTTGTGAATATAATCCAAACCTGAATCAAGGCTAATATTAAGGACTTTTGTACTCCGAAATCAATCTGTTCACACAGTACTAAAGATGGGCACTCCTACATTTGTAGTACACTGATCTGCAGCACACCAGGGGGTTGGTAGTAAGGAAGTAATTCACGCAAGATTTTGAATATCTTTTACATTATCCCTACTATTTAGCTTTATCTGTTGCTTTTTGAGGGTGAAGGTAGAAACGAAAGAGCAAATACTAGAAAGGAAACCTGAAACATACAATAGCTAAATTCATAACACTCTTTTTTTTAAAAAACATATCTTCTCATGCCACAGGGCCATTTGGGGCAGACTGCCAATTATTTTACAGCTTTTGACTCCCATCAGAAAGCGCTGCATAACAGCACTACTATTCCTGTACTGGGTCTGAAGTAACTTTGTCAGGCCAAGATCACTGGTATGCTATTGTTTTGCATGTTCATCAGGCAAAATAAGTTAGCTTGAGCTCTGACATACTCTCTTCCCACCCTTATTACACAAGTTCTTTGCTGTTCCTCAAGAAGAAGCTGAATATGGAATGGTTAAGATGTGGGCAAAATGTGAGCAAAGCAGCCTGGGGGGTAGACATTACTCTGCTGAGAAACTTGCTTTTTCCACCCCTGTGATGCATTAATGGCCTACTCCAGGAGACATGCAAGAAGTAACCTTGCATATCCATGGTCAGGATTTTGTCCTACAAAATGTATTTGCCAGTTATTACAGCATATTATGCTTTGTTTCAATCCTTTCAGTAACTGTTAGGTTAATCAGAACAAATGGAGAGCAAGTGAGTGTGAGAGAGAGTTGTCCGTATATACCAGTATTCAGTTCAGTCTTCAGTGGTATTCACCTAGGACATTTTGACTTTCTTTTGAAGATATGCATTTTTTAAAAAAGTAAACATAATGTTATCACAACTGGTGCAGCATTAACAGCTGTCTAAGATGTGCGGGGATGGGGTATGAGATGAAAAAGGTGATGGTGTGTTCCGGAAGGGAGAGCCATGATTAAGTGCAAATATCTGGCAATCTGGTGCCACTTCAGCACTGTGACCCTGTCCCTTGGAGGTGCCTCCCCTCCTCTTGTCCCAGAGAGACAAGGACAGCAGCATGAGTCCCCCATCCCCATTCAGTAGTGGCAACAGAGACCTCCCTCCTCTTAGGATCAACAGGGGGCCTCATTTTCCCCAGAGAGAGGCAAAGATGGAAGCAATACTTTTCCGAGCAGCTTGGGTGGATTGGCTGGACCCGATACACTATTTTTCTCTTGCTATCCAGAGTTCTTTTGTTGAGATAAGTGGGTTTTGGAGTTACCATCCCATTGAGATGCCTGGGTTAGTTCACATCTCTCAAATCTATTGTTTCAGGCCGTCTACAGACTCAGGCAGACATAACTGAGCAGCTGCAAAAGCAGCTTAAACAGGTACTTCTGCACTACAGAGGTAGGGGGTAAAATGGGACACCACCAGGGCCAACCCTCCCCCTTAGCATCCCTAGGCTCAGAACTGTGAAGAGGAGATCATCAGAGGATTTCTTGGGCACTAGGACCCAAATAGCATTCTCCCTCTCCCAACACCGTGTGGTCACAGAGCAAGAAACTGCAGGGAGAAGCCAGAGACTGAAGCCAGCAGAGTGGCTACAGAAGCAATTTAAGCAGGGACTGAGGGACACAGAGAACATTTTCTACAGTTTTATCTGGACTTTCTCTGCACTGTGTCTGTCCTGTTTATTTAGACTGTAAGCTCTTTGGAGCAGGGATTCTATACTTTTTGTGTTTGTAAGTGGGACTTGGATCCTGGTTGGTCCATAGATATTACCATAATAAACATGTTTACTAGTCACTGCTTTGACTACATGAAGATCATATTTTTAAGCTTTTCTATTCAACCATGAGTTCTAGAAACTTACATTTAAAAAAAGATGAGTTTTTGATATAATCCTGTATGATTTCAGGAGCTGTGGCTCAAGGCACAACCTATGCCTTAATCTGGCCCTGCCTTAATTCTTGTTCAGATTGAGTCCCTGTTTGTGGCAGAGTGTGAAATGAAAGCCTGTCTTGTAAATATAGGAAAGGGCAGAAGAATATTCCCTTTCCAAGGAATTACTTTTATGATACTTTTAAGATATATTAAATAAGAAGAAGTAATTAAGAATTAAGTCTTAAATCTAAAGCGATTAGGAGTAATAAACATTTTTAAATGTATTTTTGCAGTGTCAATAGAGGAATTTAATTCCAGTGTTCTGTGGTCCTTTTTAATCATAAGGCTCATCTATAAATAAATAGTAAATTATACTAAATAAAATATACATTTTTAATTATGTCATTTAAGCATGATTACATGGCATTCCAAAATATTTTATAACTGAGATAATTTTTTTAGTGTTGGCATTTAGTGAATGGAATTTACAGTAATTCCTTTATTTTTTTTGTCTAACCTATAATAATCTTTGTAATAGGTAATAGACTCTTGAACTGAACAAAACTATACATTCAAGGGTTTAAAATGTATCTATTTATCCTTTGTTTCATTAGGAATCCAAAACAAAGTTAATCTGATCAACAGGGATCAATAGAAAAGTGAGTGAAGATTCTTATTTCTTTGAAGCCTGAAAAGGCAACGAAATAATCCTCCTAAACAATGAAAGCCTTTAATTCAGAGTCCTGAACACTGAAAGGCATTGTGAAGTGGGATTTGCAGTGTTTCTTGTTTTAATTTAAACTATACAAGCAGGTGCAGTAATGGGAGGTGAATAACTCTTATTATATTGTTGCCTTTAGTATAAGATAAAATCCACAGAAAGTCCAAAAGACTGGCTTTATTAGTGAGGTGAATAAAATGGACATTTTAAAAGAGAGTTTTCAGTTCTTTAGTTTTAGTTCAGTGTTTCCCAAACTTGGGACACTGCTTGTGTGGGCGGGCTGGTTTGTTTACCTGTTGTGTCCGCAGGTTCGGCCGATCGCAGCTCTCACTGGCAACAGTTCACTGCTCCAGGCCAATGGAAGCTTCTGGAAGTGATGTGGGCTGAGGGACGTACTGGCCACCACTTTCAGAAGCTCTTATTTGCCTGAAGCAGCGAACTGCGGCCAGTGGGAGCTGCGATCGGTCAGACCTGTGGAGGTGGCAGGTAAACAAACCTGCCGGGCCTGCCATGGGCTTTCCCTACACAAGTGGCATCCCAAGTTTGGGAAACACTTTTAGTTTATTCATTTTTCTCCATTCTGTTAGTCTCTTCAGATTTACATCTGAAGGCATACTACTTAGGTCCACATCCTCTGCCTTCCAAGAACGGGCCGAGTGGTGAGTGGTGACCCAAGAACTTCTTAATGCCAACTGGCAAGGTGGTGTAGAGGGGTTACAGGAATCTCCTGAATCTGATATGTATATTCTAGTTCACTAAGAAATGTGATGTGAGGTCTCAAATGAGAGTCGATGTTACTCTGATCATTAATATCATCGTGAAATATTTGTACAGTTATTATGTAACGAGTTATGTAAATATACTGACAATATGTTTTTAAAGTCTGTATCCAGGTACTGGTCACCAGAAAAGATGAAAAATAGGTTTACAGTCAGACAGGAGATGTTTATCCATATATCAGTTTACATATAAATTGAGTATTGTCTCATTCACAGTGGGTCTCCTATCACCTGTCTGAACAGAGTGCAAATGAAGGATTGTGGAGACTTCAGAAAGAAACTAACATGAAGAAAAAAACAGCAGTAGGATGGGGAGGAAGAACCATATCTGGAGCACTACTTCAACGGTTCTACTAGATTTGAGAGGCAAAGAAGACACTGTGGCACCCTTCCCTGCGGAAGTAAAAGGACAGTGCATTTGCTACATGAGAAAGGGGACTCAACCAAGCTTCACTGAAAACACTGGAGAGAATTTTGGGTAAGACAAGCTTCCTTAGACAAGAGAGTAACTTGTTAGTTAAGTTTAGTCTCTAGAAAGCATGTTATGAATTTGTTTTATGTATAGCTATTTATTTCCACCCATTGGTTTCCAATATTCTCACTCCCTCTCTCTCGAATTTCTTTTCTTTGATAATAAACTTATTCTTGTTTTCACTATAAATATATCTCAATGGTGTGGCACTAAGCAAAGTGATGGTCCTGAGTTGAATTTTACAAGCTGGTATGCACTACCTCTTTGGGAACAGCAGGCCTGGTAACTCTGTGAGTGTTCAGTGGATAAGAAGCTGGACACTGCAGGGAATACTCCAAGTATTTGGGGGTCAGTATGTACCTATTGCTACCTATTCAGAAAGAGCAAGGCCTGTGAGGTCCTGGAAGACAGTGTTTGTGCTGCGAGAGGCTGCTGGTTTCAGGGAGCTGATTCACAGCAGGCACAGACAAGATTGACTCATGCTAAGAGCAGGTAGTGGTGAGCGGTCTCACAACTCCTGTGGTACTCCCAGGGAGTGTCACAGGGGAAGTAGGGAATTATGCTTATGTGTAAGGTGACAGCCCTACTTCCCATCTATTGTTCCATCTATTCTTCTACTGTCATCGTCATCTGACTCTTTTTTTTGAATCTCTCTTTGAAAGTAGGGAAATTCATATTTAAGTTACCTCATATAACCTTAACTGTCATCCTGTTCTTCTCTTGTTTGTAGAGGCAAAGCCAGGTAACTCTTTAAAGTTATGTAATGCAGAAGGTTCTGCTAAGGTGCCAATATAGGGCCAGATTGTGATGGGCCCTTGTGGGTGCAGGGACCATGGAATTTGCAAGAAGAGAGTTCCACTGCTGTGAATCACAGGAAGTTTATCACAGAGAGAAAAAAAAGAAGAGTTAGGGCTTCTAAATTATGCTATCTTCTCTTAGACATCTGAGCAGACTTTCAGCAGTCATTAGGTCATAGAGGAGACCTCTGGGAGAAGGCTTTGAATAGTGTGAGGATGTCAGGGGGTTTGATGTCTTTCTGGAGGTTATGGTGGGGGTTCTAGCTGCATATGAGTTAAGGTTGAATGAGGGCACTCAGGAGCAGCTTGGGGGTGCAGAGGAGGAAGGCAAGGGGAAGGTATTTCCTTTCAGAGTGAAATCCTGGCCCTATTGAAGTCAATTTCAACATTCCCACTGAAATCAATAGTGTCAGGATTTCACTCTTTAGATTATCTCCACTTGGCAGACCTCTTGTAATTTGTCAGAGGGTAGCCCCACTGCTATGAACCAGGTTCAATGGGTGGAGAAAAGAGAACTGTATTAATGCTTTCCCCTCAACTTCTCCTTTTACACCCTTGAGCTGTTCCTGATCCACCTCAAAGCAGCAGAGAATCCTGTGGCACCTTATAGACTAACAGAAGTTTTGGAGCGTGAGCTTTCGTGGGTGAATACCCACTTCGTCAGACGCAAGTAGTGGAAATTTCCAGGGGCAGGTATATATATGCTAGCAAGCAAGCTAGAGATAAAGAGGTTAGTTCAATCAGGGAGGATGAGGCCCTGTTCTAGCAGTTGAGGTGTGAAAACCAAGGGAGGAGAAACTGGTTCTGTAATTGGCAAGCCATTCACAGTCTTTGTTAAAACCAGAGCTGATGGAGTCAAATTTGCAGATGAAATGAAGCTCAGCAGTTTCTCTTTGAAGTCTGGTCCTGAAGTTTTTTTGCTGCAGGATGGCCACCTTAAGGTCTGCTATAGCTGTAAGGCATATGTATATAGCATCTGCATCATTGCTTTTCTGACTCCCTTCTGTATTTGTTTGAAATATTGTGTCTGTGCTTGTGAGCTTAGATTCTGCCGATATTGCAATAGCTCACCAGAGCCAATGTTTCTTAGCAACATTAAGTAGTAATAACTTTAGTAATTTGACATTTATCAACTATATTTTGGTTCAGGGGACCAGATCTCTGATAGGTAAATCAAAGAAATGAAGTTCTTTCCCCCACTCTCCCAAAATGGCAAACAAAATCAGATTTTTGAACTCTAGTCTAAAACTTCTACTTTTAGGGTATCATAGTTCATAAACTTCTTATGCAATTTACTTTAAAAACTCTAAAAATATCTAGGCCTCAGACCTAACCTACTAAACAGTCATGGAATAAGATGGAAGGTCCTCTCATGAATCAGTAACTGGTTAAAAGATAGGAAGCAAAGTGTAGGAATAAATGATCAGTTTTCACAATGGAGTGAAATAAAGAGAAGGATCCCCTAATGATCTGTATCATTCAACATATTCATAAATGAGCTGGAAAAGGGAGTGAACAATGAGGTGGCAAAATTTACAGAAGATACAAAATTACTCAGGATAGTTAAGTCCAAAGCTGACTGTGAAGAATTACAAAGAACTCTCACTGAACTGGGTGCCAGGGCAACAAAATGGCAGATGAAATTCAATGTTGACAAGTGTTATTTAAATATACATTGGAAAACATAATCCCAAGTGTCCATCTTAGAAAAGGGACAGCTAAGTGGGGATATGATAAGAGTTCTATATAATCATGAATGCTATTGAGAAAGTGAATAGGGAAGTGTTATTTACCCCTTCTTATAACAGAAGAATTAGGGTCCCCTGATGAAATTAATAGGCAGAAGTTTTGAAGCAAACATAAGAGAGTATTCCTTCACACAGCCCACAGTCAACCTGTGCAAGTCATTGCCTTGTGATGTTGTGAAGACCAAAAATATAACTGAGTTCAAAAAAGAATTATATAAGTTCATGGAAAACAAGTTTATTAATGGCTATTAAGTAAGATGGTCAGGGATGCAAACCCATGCTCCAGGTGTCCCTAAACCTCCAACTGCTAGAAGCGGGGCCTAGATGACAAGGGTTGGATCTCTTGAAATTTGCTCTGTTCGGTTAATTTTTTCTGAAACATCTGGCACTGGCCATTGTCCAAAGACCTGATACTGGGCTAACTGGACCATTGGTCTGACCAAATATGGTCATTCTAATATTCTTATAATGCTGATATTCCTTTGTCTGTGGATTTTAGAAGAATGTGTTATGTGTGTATGGGAAAGCAGGCTTGCAAAGGAAACACTATTGTAAGTTTAATCATGGTGCTCCTGCTGTCACTCCATAATGCTCTTCTAGTTCACGATGCCATAGAGTTTGCACTCCTTCTCCTCAAACAGGATCTGCTCCAAAAGGGCCTTCTTTGTTTACAATAGGGGAGGCAAGATCAAGATTTGTTTGGCAGTTGTTTTGTTTTTGTGGCAATTTCAAATATTATAATGATTGTATTAAATTCCTAAATCACATTTTAAATTTAACAAACTATTAGTTTCAATAATATATTTTCCTCCACAAAAATAACAGAGGTAGCTCTTTCATACTCTGACAGACCTGGGAACTAGGAGTAGCATCAGAAGAGTGAGAATGAGATTATAATAGCACAGGAAAATAAAAAGTGTTATTTATCACTGTTTCAGTGTCACCATCTTGTTATTTTTATTGTTCTTCAGAATAACGGGATTTATTGAGGCAATTTATCCTCAAGTCACATGGTACATATTATATTTGAAGGGTAAAGAATTCTAACAGAACATAAAAAGAACCTTAAATTTCATAAAAAACCCACAGCAAGCAAATCTATACTTTTTAAACTACCTGTTATCATCTAGAGAAAATATAATACAGACATAGAAAATGTAAAAGTTTAAAAAATTACAAGATACCTACATAATTCCTGACTCAAAAGAAAAGGAGAACTCCTGAGTACACAAACTACTTTTTAGAGGTCATATATCTTGGAGAACCAAGTGAAGAATTAAATAAACATATTGACCACTATGCATTTGGGATGTATATACAAACACTCAATATTCACGAATAACTAAATGGTTGTTGGACACCTGAAATGCAATTGATTTCTAAAGGTCAATAATGGCTACTATACTTGTTCAAAGGAGCAGGGAAAACAAACAAGCAATTACACAACATTCGGAAACTTAATATAAACAAAACTCACTACAATCTGAACAAAACATTCCAGCCAGTTTGGTTTCACCAGATAAATTGCCACAGTGGTGTTAGGTTAGCTCGCAAAAGATTATTATACAAAATTAAGAATGATACAATGATAAAAAGTGTTGTACATCAGGCAACAGAGAATGTCAAGGATCACAAATCTTTGCCTATTATAAATGATAGCAATAAATTCCTCTTTGGATTGTTTCTTTTATAACAACTGTTACCAAGAAAATCAGATTCTTCAGCTAAAATTCCAAGAACTTTAAATCACAATAGTGTCTAGAAGAAGCTGATGAAAACTGAATAATTTAATTCTATCTGTTGCTGTTCTCATCTGACTGCAAAATAAACACAGGCAATACAAATAAAATCATTTGATATAAATTAGTGTTTATTTGTTAGGATACTAATCTAAACATGCAATAACAGAATATTTGAGTATGGACATTATGATGACTAGAACTAACTAGATCCGTAGGTTAGTCATTAGACTTAAATCTTATCATGATCTCAGTCACACTAGTGTATATGAGGAGCAATTTCATTGCAGACAGTGGAATTATACCAGTGTGAAACGGATGTGGAAGCATAATCAGGCCCTGAAATTGGTAGAGGTTTTATTTTGTTGCCTTTTGCATGGCTCTCAAACATTGTAAAAACAATTGCCTAAAAGGTGAAAATAGTAGCTTCAACTCTTCAGATTAACTCGAAGAGTGCTGTGCCTTTGCTTTTCGTCTCACTGGTGTCATTGGGATGGGAGCAATCATCTCTGAGATGGCTTAACAGGAGTGGTCATAGTATTGTAGCCCAGGGCTCCGTTTGCAGGGATGTCCTAATTGGAAGGAAAAAATTGCCTCAGAGAAAATTTATAAATAAATACGAACTGCCTTGACTTGCCTTTAATTTATTTTGATATGAAGCCACATATCATCATGGGAAGCCAAAGCAGATTTTCTTCAAGTGGTTTAGAAACTAAAGGAGAACACTCCAATTTTACATGAAAACACAATCTCAACAATACTTAATTTGGCCTGGAGTTAACTCCACAGTACCTTTAGGCAGTTCATACATATTGTCAGTGTCAGTACAGAGTCTACAAGCCCATACATTTTGATTCAGTATCTAAATGGCAAATCACAATGCCTGTTGGCCTAGTCATTGTATGCTCCCCTTCCAAGTGTGACTATTCATAGACAGCTTAATGAATGCAATTGTCTTTCAAAAACAAATCTGGTTCCATAAATATACGGCTAATTACTCCTATTGTATAGTTCCTGTGATACATGCTACATAATTTTTAATAAGGGATTGGTCCTGCTTTGAGCAGGAGGTTAGACTAGATGACCTCCCGAGGTCCTTTCCAACCCTAATCTTCTATAATTCTATGAATCAGAACAAGAGCTGGCTGACAAGTGAAAAGTCAAGAAAAGTTTTCATTTTTTTGAAATTTCATTGCCATCAAAATCTTCCAACAAGCTCTACTCAGAACTGAATATTCAGAACTCATAGCTGACTGGGAGTGTGCAGTGCAATACCTAACTTACTGACAGGGATATGACAGTCCCAGAACACTAACAGAGTATTGATTATTTCTGAACAAAATATTTCTGATTCTATTCCACTGAATTGAATTGAACTTTTTATTACTTATATAACTTCCGTGCCATGTTAACTGTATGCCATATTCAGATTCCTCACTCCATCCAGTGTTGAGTGCTCTGTCTGTGTGCTAGCATAAGGGACCTTTCTGACCATAGGACTATCCCCTTGCCAAATTCCAAATTTCTGCTCCATAGCATGAAGGTGCTAGAGCTCTTCAAAGAAATCACTGACTTTTTGGGCAAAATTATCTATTTTTTTACTACCCTTGTTGTCTTGAATAGTTCTTACTGAAGTCCTTAAAAATATATTCAGCCTGAAGCAGTAAACAACTATACAATCCTGCTATGAGTTTCCTCTGTATGTTGCAGGCTTTCCAGGGTTAGGAGCTGGAGTTCTAGGGTCTGTTGGAAGCAGGATCTGGACTGCAGGCAGGCAGTCTGTACTGTTGCTCACAGTTCCCATTCATGACTTCCTGATTTATATACTGGCATTTTACAAATCTGTGGGCTGTGAGGGGCCACCACTCAGGCCCTGGGGGATGGTATTTCCTGCCAAGTCTAGCTTCACAGGGTCCTCCCTGGGATACCCAGTGTAAACCTCTAATGGCCATGTGGAGGCATAAGTGGCCCACAAACCCCATAAGCCCAAGTTCTAGCCCTTCAGATTCTTACATTGGCCCCCCCTTTGGGGTGATGTCAGTCCAAGTTTGTCTGGGTGCGCCTTGTGGAATTCACCCTGAAAGTCTGGGGTATGGACATGGGAAGCAGGCTTCCCTGTCTGTTCTTTGGTGCCATAGCTTTCCCAGGCCACCAGATAGTACAGGCATCTATTAGAAATTGAGAGTGGTATGCTCATGATCCTGGGTTTTGACTGGTGGAAATGGCAGTGTGGCTTGGTCAGAGAAGGGATTTCAATGTAGGGCTTCAGAAGGGAAACATGGAAATCTGGATTAATTTTCAGACACCAGGGAAACTGTAGTTAGAATTTTCTGACATATTGGCAAGGGTCCCAGGAATCAGTGGTCCAGTTTCTGGGAGGGTCAGCTGTTCTGGATATGTCTGGTGGCAAACCACTCCATCTAGCCTACTATGAACATTGAAGTTTTTTGTCGCTGAAAGCCTGCATGCCTCTTGTAGGCCTTCTTTGCTTCCTCTAGGTGGTTCCTGAGCTCTTCCTGAATAAGATGGATCTGTTGGACCCAGTTGGTAGTGGTGGGGCTCAGCGAAGCTGCTGGTTATGCTATGTGAAAATGGGGGTGGAACCGGTAATTTGCAAAGAAGGAGCATGGATGACGTTGCTTTATGAAAACTGCATATAGCAGAAGTGTGGACCAGTTATCTTGGTGATAATTTATGAAGCACCTAAAGTACTGCTTGGTTCCCCCATTCAGTTCTTTCATCTGTTTGGGAGTGGTATGCAGTGAAGGTGGATAGGCAGATGTCCAGTAGCCTGAATGCTTTGTGCCAGAAGTAAGAAATTACGTTGTCTGGGAGTGCAGACCATGGTGTGCAGCAGGAATTGGGCAGCAGTCTTGGCAGAAGGCAGGTAGTTGCAGGGGATGAAGAGGGACATTTTGGTCAGGCAGTCCACAACCGTTCAGTGTATGGTGTGGCCATCATATGATGGGAGTTCCATAATTAAGTCTAAGCTGATGGAAGACCACGGCCTAGCTGGAATCTCTAGGGATACCAATGTCTCAGTGGGTCTAGTTCAGGGTGTCTTGGTACATGCACTTGCAGGAGTCCATGTGGGCCACCAGAAAAAAAGGGACAACGATGCAAGAGGTCTTGTGGCCAAAGTGACCTGCCAAATGAGTGTCCTGGCACAGCCTTAGCACCTCCAGTCACAGGCACCCTAAGGGCATGTATATGTGCTTGTAAAAGTATGTTATCCCATTTCACATGGAATAGTGCATCTTAGCCCCAGTAGCTTGGACTGTGTTTGTTGGGCCAGTGTGTCTCTTTTGAGGCAGATTGGATGAGAAAGCACAGATCTTTCTGAACTGTGGCATTGGAAAAATTACCAGGCTTGAGGAGATAGTGTGGCTTGTTCTTTGTTTCTCTGGTAGTATTCCTGCTTCCACAATAGAGGATCAGCTTTCCCATTTGACTTTCCTGAGTGATAGGTAGTTGTAAAGTGAAACTGAGAAAAAAATGTAAAAGGACCACCTCACCTGCCTCTAGTTCAACACTTAGGCCTTGCAAAGGTACTTGAGGTTCTTTTGGTCAGTGAAAACCTGTCCTGGGTGACAAGCTCCCTCAAGGTGATGATTCCATTCTTCAAATGTAGTTTTTAATAGAGAGCAGTTCTTTGTCCAGTATTTCATAGTTCATCTCATTGGGAGGAATACGTTTTCAAGAATAAGATGCACAGGGATACAGAACTGACTTCGGTCTGAGTTGCTGTGAGAGGACCATCCCTATGGCCACATTGAAAGGATCTGCTTCTAATATAAATGGATGAATTGGGTCAGGGTGTGCCAGAATCAGGGCCGTGGCAAAGGTGGTTTTAGCAGATCAAAAGCAAGTTGGGCTTCAGGTCACCAAGCAAATCACATGGTTTTATAAAGAAGGGAAATCAGATGAGTTATTAGTTCAGAGAAGTTAGTGATGAATCTGCTATAAAAATTCACAAAGCCCAGGAAATGCTGCAGTTTCTGAAGGATCCAGGGTGCAGTCCAGTTTCAGATGGCTTCCATCTTCTACGGGTCCATCTGAATTCCCTTCAGGGAGAGTATGCAACCCAAAAATTCAATGAAGACCTGGTGGATGATGCACTTTTCTAGTTTGGCATGTAAACCAGGTTTCCATAGTCTCCTCAAGACAGGCTGGACAAGGTGGTAGTGCCACTCAGGATTCTTATGTAACCCTTCTGCCCATCAGAGTTGACAGCAACAAGGGCTGGGTTCAGTATCTAGGGATTTCGTTTTAATAACACAATGCAAAACTGGCTCAAGCCCCCACCCAGTGACCTGGGGCAATTACATACCACTCCCCTGGGCACCTCTAAGAGGCAATACTTCCCCTTTCGCAAGCATGGATTCTTAATGTAGCAAAAGCCTTTTAATAAAGGAGGGAAACAATGCAGCATTATCTTGAAGATACACCACAAACAGGATTCATAACACAAACCATGAGCAAAAGACCCACCCTGAAGTAAATTTAGCAATGTCCTTTCCCGCTCAGGGTCTTAAGCCCGGCAACCCAACAGTCACTCCACCCACCATTTCTGACCTTGGTCAGTGCAGCCCCTAGAGTTTAGAAGTTCATCTGAAGAGTTTACCTCAGCCTGGGTGGAAGTTGGGGGAGGTATGGAGGGCATCTTACATGCTCCGCTGCTCGGGTTGATGGCCGAATGCCACACCTCTCCGTGGGGTTCTGCTGCAATCTTCACGGCCAGCTGCATCTCTCCACCAGCCACCCTGCTATCTGCTCCGCTCCACTCTCTGCCAGCCTCCCTGCTATTCACTCTGCTTCGCTCTCCACCAGCCTCCCTGCTATCCGCTCTGCTCTGCTCTCCTCCAGCTGCCCTGCTATGTGCTACACTCTGCTCTCTGCCAGCCACCCTGCTATTTGCTCTGCTCCACTCTCTGTGCCTGTTGGCTAGCCATCCTGCTAGCTGCTCACCAACTTGTCTTCAGCCCCCTCGCCCCCACACACACTTAACACAGCTCTCAGTGATCTCAGATCTCAGTAACCTCAGCTCTTTAGTGACTTCAGCTCTCAGTGAGTTTAGCTGGTAGTAGGGGAGCCTCAGTGCTGGTGCACCACTAGCCCAAAGTAGGTCTAATGCTTAGACCTAGGTATCAGTGATTTCAGCTCTGCAGCATGTAACAAGACTCCTAATGGAGTCAAAATTAGCTCTGTTATTACACAGTGGAAAGAGGAGGGGTCAAAATGGTGTTTGGGGCCCCCACTACCAGGTACACATACCTGTCCCCAGCCTCTCTCCATTCAGTGGGCTTTGGCACCCATGCTCCTTGCCTAGTGGGTTCTACTTAGTTGAGGGCGAGTCCTTCCATCATAAAATGCCAAGTACAGTTCTACTGTCCTTGATTTCATAACCAAGATAACAACCCTTTATTACTCCTGCCCCAATAACAAAGATACTGGGGATCCCACAGCAGCCAAAGTGACCATTTGGGCAGTGTAGCGGGGTGGTCACCCGCTCGTGGCCTGAAAGGGTTAAAAACAGCCCTGGGAGAGGGCTGTGGCAGAGGAAAAGCTGGGCTAATTGGGGGAAGCAGCATCAGCTGGGGGCCATGCCTTAACCTCCCTGACAACTTAAAACCTTAACCTCCCTGACAACTATTGTGACTGCATGGATGTGTTTGGAAAAAAAATGAAGTCGCAATATCTCCACACAGAAACTGTACGATAGACCTACATCCCAGGGCATAGTTGCCCTATGGACAGATATACTCTATTTCTGAACCTAAGGTGGAGGTGCTACATGTGTATATCCAGGAAAACCTCACCCACGGCTTCATTTGGTGATCTACCTCTCCAGTGGAATTATCAGTCCTCTTTGTGAAGAGGAATGTGTCACTACACCTCTGAGCAGACTTGTGCACTGAACTAAGTGACTATTCATAACCTGTACCCCTTGCCCTCCATTTTGGAATTGCTGGACCGCCTGAGGACTGCCAGGATCTTCACAAAACTAGATCTTCAAGGGTCATACAGCCTAGTGCACAAAAGGGCTGGGGACAAATGGAAGACATTTTAGTAGTGACTAGCTATTTTACGTGGTATGTGCAGGCATATCTCACACATGATCAGAGGGCCACCCCTATCGCTCGAGTATTGTGGGAGAAATATTTCTCAGTTTATGGATTCCCGGCTCGGATACACTCTAACCAGGGGTGGGACTTTGAGAGTCACCTTCTAAAAGAGGTGCTGAGGATAGCAGGAATTAAAAAGTCCAAGGCAACGCCTTATCACCCGCAAGGTGACCTTCAACCAAAGATGTTCAATCAAACCCTGTTAGATATGTTGGGGACTTTTCAACCAGAGCAGAAGGTAATCTGGAGCCAGCATGTCACATTTCTGGTGCATGCCTACAAAGCCACAAAAAACGATGTTATGGGATCAAGTATCAGAGGGGTAGCCGTGTTAGTCTGGATCTGTAAAAGCAGCAAAGAATCCTGTGGCACCTTATAGACTAACAGATGTTTTGGAGCATGAGCTCTCATGGGTGAATACCCACTTCGTCAGATGCATGCTGATGTTATGATGTTATGGGAGTCACCCCATATCTCTTGATGTTTGGATGAGAACCAAAATTACCCATAGACTTGTGCTTTGGTGTATCAGATGATGGAGATAACTATGAAATTCATCAGCAATATGTATCCTGACTAAGAGAAAAGCTGCGGGATGCTTATCACTTAACTATATCTGCAGCTCGGAAGAACTCAGACTGCAACAAACATCAATATGATGCTAGGGTGCGTTCACAGGAGCTCCAGCCGGGGGACAGAATTCTGCTGTGAAATTTGGGTATTGCTGACAAACACAAGGTAGCTGAGAGAAGGAAGGCAATACCTTACCTGGTGATGGAAAAGCTGGAAGATCTACCGGTCTACAAGATCAATAGTGGGCTTCCTGAGGCCCTTTGGGGAGAATAAATGAGTTAGTATCATAGGGAGTGTGATTTGTGGGGATGACAAATTCTCGGCTGGGGGGAGGATGTAAGCAGAGTCAGAATGAGTGCTACCCTGACATCTAGTGGTGAGCTGTGGAAAAGAACTTCAGGGGCTGATCTCATTTGCATGGGCACACTCACCCTGACTAACATGATGGACTGCCAGCCTGTAGCGACGTGGGACTCACCCCCGAGGTGCCTCCTGCTGGCATCCTGGGAATTAGCTCATTTTCCAGCCTTGGAGCACCCTCTGCAAGCCGGTGTGCCACTTCTGCTGGGCCCCTGCATCCCTCCCTGGACTCCGTTGCCCCATTATCTGGGGTGCTGCCCCTGGCAGTAACCCCTCTCTCTTAGGGTCTCCTCTCCCCAGGGAGCTCCCATCCCCACCTCACCTCAATCGTAGGCTACTGCCAGTCACCAACTAGCCCCGGCTTCCTGGGGAATACTGCAGCATAAGCCACTCATCACAGGCAAGGAGGTTTTTTGACCTGCTCCCTTTCTCTGCAACCCAGTACCTCTGTGGGGCCTTGGACAAGGCCCTGAAGCCTAGGGAGTTGCCAGCCTGGAGCTCCCCACCCCTCTGGCCTTTCCCCAGCTCTGCCTCACTCTAGGTGCCCTGAGCTTCCCAGCAGCCAGGCCCCTCTCTCTCTGAAGCAGAGACTCTGTCAGCTACTGGTGTCACTGGCCTTTATAGGGCCAGCTGGATCCTGGGGCCATGCCTGAACTTGGGTCACTTGGGGGTTAGTTTCTTTGCTGGAGACATACTTTCTGATAATATTCAGAGGAGAAGCTAATGCTCCTCCACCACCAGGAGATTTATGCATTGTGTCAACCTAACCTAAGAATGCCAAGAATTATCAGGAAGAATGGAGAGCAGATCACATCAATACATATTATTTCTCAGTGGTCTTCCACTACAACCTCTAAGGGGATGATCTCTTGAGTCAAACCCATCAATCGTCTCCACCGGGTCCAGTGGGGGTTTCGGCTGGTGAGAAATCTGGAGGGTTTTGGCTGCATCAGCATCTATAAAATGAGCCACAGTCCTGGAGTCTATCATAGCTAGTTGTGGGGGGATCTGCTGTGCCTGCCCCAAGACATGCAGCCACAGCAACAACTGGAAATGTGGAGACACACCATGGTTCTCAGGCTGGATTCTACTTGAGGGAAGAGGATTATTCCAGAGCATGGAACTGGGCCTGAGCTGTTCCATTTCCTGAGTTCTTCTGAGCTAGGCAAGTGGGAAGGCTGTGTTCCGGTGCCCCACAATAAAAACAGAGGTTCAGTTGTTGTTGATGCTCTCTCTCCTCCAGGGTCAGACATCGGCAACCCAGGTTGACTTACAGGAGTTCAGGACTCAGTTCGACAGGCGTTGGTGTGGAGAGTGAGGCGGGGGGGCATCAGGCCACCCCTCCTTTCTTCCTTCTGCTCATACAGCTGAGACTCAATGTGCAGGGCAAGGTCAATAAAGGCATCTAGGCAGGTGGGATTTACCACCCAGGATAGCTTGTCTTTTACCTCATCTTTGAGCCCCACCAGAATCGATAAAGTTGAGCTGCCTCATTCCATTCAACATCAGTCAGAAGCTGTTAGAAGTGAGTGGTATAGAAGGTGGTCAGCCCTGCCCCTGGTGAAGCTTACGGAGGGTAGCCTCTTCAGAGTGATTGCAATGCGGTTCATCGAAGATTGTCCTGAAGGCTTGCAGGAAAGCATCCCAGTCAGAGAACACTAGGCTGTTCTGCTCCAACAGGAGGGAGGCCTGCGTACTTCACCAAAGAGCAGGCTGACTGCTAGCCTCACCTTACTCTGGTGTGTGGTATACACTTTGGGGCAGAGCAGGAAAAGCAACCTGGATTGTTTCAGGAACTCCTGGAATTTACAGTGATCCCTGTCAAACTGTTCAGGCAATGGCATTGCGGGGACTGGTTCAGGTGATGCATGGTCTGTTTGGGCACAAAGTGTCTCCCTGTGAGCGTGCAAACTGTTCATGTAGGCTCTGTGCTTTGGCTGCGAGCTGTGCCACCTGACCCTGTGACCAGGCTAGTTGCTCATGCAGGGTCTGTGCTTTGAGTGCACACTGCATAGATTGTGTCTGTAGTGCAATCTGCCTGTGGATAGGTGACTAGGTCCTGCAGATCCATGCAGAGCTGCTGGTTGGAGAATGGCCTGCCCTGCTCCATCATCTACGGAAGGGTTGAATGGATGGACAGGGGCTGAAGGTGGGTCTGAGCAAATTATCCAGGTTGAGCCATGGGCAGCTGGGGTGTCCTGGTCAGCTTCTAAGTTGCAATTGGGAGACTAGTAGTGCAGTCAGGAGCGAGTCAGGTCAGAATGCCAGGAAGTCACAGTCAGGACCAAGCTCCAGGTTACAGATAGATACCAGAGTTGGAGCCAATCTGGATACCAGGAAATCAGGGTTGGGCACCAAGCTACAGACAGCAATAGAAGAGCAAAGTTAGGGACCAATTAGCATCAGAAGCTGGAGTTCTAGGGTCTGTCACAAGCAGGGTCTGCAGTAGAGCAGGCAGACAGTCTGTGGTGTTGCTTAAATAGCACCCCAACATGGCTTCCAGATTTATATACTGGTATCAGACAATTAGTGAGCTGTGAGGGGCCACCACTCAGGCTCTGTGGGGCAGTACTTCATGCCAACCCTAGCTTCACAGGGTCCTTTTCTGGCTACCCAGCCTAAGCCTTTAGTGGTAATGTGGAGACATCAACAACTTGAAATTCCTGTAGTCTCAGGCTTTAGTGATACTGGCCCTTACAAAACCACAGCAACGAGCAGGAAGGCTCTGAAGAAGTTGTTTGGGGGGCACAATTTTGATGGGGTCTGAGAGAGCAGATCAATTCATGGCCAAAGGGGGCCCTGTGTGAAAGTGCAGGAGAGTAGTTTGTGGGAAGATCAAAAATAATTAATTGAAGGTCTCTCAGTGGGGGAGAGTAAATGAATTCATTGGGGCCACCAGGAAGCAGGACCAGCTCTAGGCACCAGCAAACCAAGCACTTGCTTGGGGTGGCACAATTTCAGGGGCGGCATTTTTGCTTTGACAGTTTCTGTCTTGGAGGGTTTGTTTGTTTTTTTTTGCAAAAAACCTGGAGCCAATCCTGCCAGTAAGTAGCTGGAGAGGTGTCCTTCTGTGCATGATGTGTGGGGCAGGGCAGATTAATTCATGGAGCCCTCTTTCTGTGTCTTTGTCTAGACTAATGTAGCTGCACTGATGTAGCCCTTAGTATAGACAGGCAAAACTGCTATTTGCCATGTGGAACTTATCCCCGTCTGAAACCCTAGATTGAATTACACTTTTGCCTGTTACAGAAAGAGTTCCACACTGATAGCTACACTGATAGTTGTCATTGGGACAAACCTTCAATCTAGACAATGTGTGGTGAAATTTCTTTATTATATATATATATGCAAATTTACACATATTGATGCAGATTAATGCAAATTAGAAATGCACTTTTTTGCATGGAGATGTTGGCAGATATGAGCATGAGAAATTTCAACCCAAACAGGTAAAGTTAAAAGTAAAAGAAAACAATAAATTATAATAGAACATGTTTGTCAACCTTAACTAGAATAATCAATACCAGTTCTCCTATAATCATGGAAATGTAGCATCCATAAACATTACCATAATTTTTGTTTCTAATGTAAATTGTTTGCTTTTTTATTTGTCCTGCTCATAGATCTGCACATGTCTTGAGGAATGGTGCTGTACTCTCAGACCCATGAGACTTATTCTTAGTGGAGACATTTACAAAATCTATGCTTCACAAAGTCTAATAGCATGTCTGTGGGGTTAACAGAGAGTTTTAGAAGTTCTGAAGGCTTGGGCAAATTTCTGCAGTGTTTTCATTTTTGCAGTGGAATCATATTAATGAGAACTTTTGACTTAGAAAGCTAAAACGTAGTCTCATATACCAAAGGTTCTCAACTTTTTTCTTGCTGACATGTTATAAAAACTCCAAGTGTGGGGCAGGGGGACCCTTGGACATAGGCATGGTTTTACTTCTATTTCGGGGGGGTGAGGGATGGCAGGGCTCAAGCCAGCTCTGCACAGCAGGATCCAGAGAGGTAGCGCCACCTCCACCCCCGACTCACTCAGCAGGCCACCCAGCCTGTCTGGGCTATGGGCGGATGCAACCAAAAAATATAACTCAAAGGAGGGACTCAGTTCAAAAAGTTTGAAAACAGCTCAGGGTGCAGGAGGGGATAGCTAGGGGCTGTGTGAGGTGAGGCGAGTAGCTCAGGGTGTAGGCAGGGGAGTAGCTCAGGGTGCAGGCAGGGGAGTAGCTAGGGGTTGCATATGGGAGAGGGGGGCCTCCCAGTGCAGGGTCCAGCTTCAGTGTGTGTGTGTGGGGTGCTGGGGCTCTTAGCTTCAGCTCCATTGCTTCTGGCTTGGTGGTACAGGGGGAGATTTGCTGGCTTCAGCCCTATGCTGCTCCCAGCTCGGGGCAGGGCGGGCCTACTGGCAACAGCCCCGCGCTGCTCCCAGCTTGAGGGGCTTGGAGGGTGGGGTTCTGGCATCAGCCCTGCGCTACTCCCAGCTGGGGGAGGGCCCACCGGCTTCACCCCTGTACTGGTCCCAGCTTGAGGGGCTTGGGGAGGTGGGGCATTGGCTTCAGCCCCGTGCCACTGCTGGCTTCAGCTCTGGGGCTTGGGGTACTGGGTTTCAGCCATGGGGCTCCACAACCCCCCTGAAAGGGCTCATGGACCCCCGGTTGAGAACCACTGTCCTATACTATAAAACAAGTAGACAAATGACAATAACATAATACTCATGTAGTTAATATTTTTCTCTTTTTGTTTTAGACGAATGCCGTAATTCTTGACAAAAATGTCACTAACATAGATCTTTATTAAAGAACTATGTTAACTTATAACCACATTATTAGTTACAGAAAACAAAATCTGAAAGGCTGGAAACTTGTAGTTATAGTTTCACAATCAACCATATCCCCAGTTCATAACCAGCCTATCTAGTGATGCATTATCTGAGTCATAAAAAGGGGCTTATCAATTTATATAGTATTTCTAACAGTGTGTATTTGGAGGGTGGATGAACTACTTGACTCATAGTAGAATAGGGGCTATGACACAGTGTTGGACATTAGATGAGAGCTTGTAAGGGGTTTACAAGAAATCTTTATAAGATATAGGATAGGTCACTTCTGTTCCCACTACAACATCTCTCACAATCCTATCACTGCTTAGGTTCCAATCCCATACACTTTATTCAGACCAAACTCCTGTTGACTTTTGCTGTTTAAAATGTTCAGGATCAGGTTCTATATCTTTGTATGCTGATGAACACAAATATAATTTCCCTAGCCACTTTTCCTACTTATAATTCCTCTTATTGATGCAGATCATCCTCTGTTCATTTCTTGGTTCTTCAGTATGTTTCCAGTATTGTGACATCCAGACCTGAGCATCAAATGTGGGCTCATGCTCCATATGTATACTATATATTGCCATAATGCTTTCTTCTAATGTCTGCTCTGTTGCTCTATTGATGTATCCTAGTTTTGTATTTACATTACTAACTGCTGCCATCAAGCTGATGTTCTTAAGCTTTTATCTACTGCTACTCCCAAATCCTTTTCCTGATTAGTATTTTGTAGCATGTGCCCATTTAAAGAATAACTCTTTCATAATGTTTATAATCACATAAGGTAAATATATAAAATAATTACCAGATAATCTAGCCTATCTCCTTGTCAATACGGGATATATGATAGCCTTCAGGATAGAGGGCATATCAGATATTTAACTTATAACACATAGTACACGATTGAAATCTTATTAATTTACATTTTTCATATTGCCTGCCATACCACAAAATATCTAAACTGTAGCTTCAGCATCAGTCCCAATTTGCCTTCCGATTCACTTATCAGTACTGTTTAAAGGCTGTACTGACTCCTGATAAAGTACTGTGATGGTGGCTCATTGTGCTTCTTTATAGAGGATCCAAGTTCAGGAGTGAATGTATTATGCCTGTTTCTTGTATCAGATAGGAATTGGGTGAAACTCAGGTGTGGTTTAATTTTGAGCCCAGTCCTCATTCCTTGTAAATTGGAATTTTGGAATGACTTCATTAGGAGTTTTGAGTGTGCAGAAAAAGCTGGTTTAGCCTCTTGATCTCTAGGGTAACCTCCTCTAAAATGCTTTAAATATGTTGATTATGATTATGAAGTGGAAAGCAACCTAACTTTAGAACAAGACTTCATATTCCTCTTTATAATACCTAGCTGAAGATTTTTCACTGGGAAAGAAAAGGTGGAAAAGAATGTGAGAATGGATTCATGTACTGTTAAGATCTTAGTTGTGGAGGTGGAAATTAACCAGGACAGTTCACCATGGGGCACAAAAACCACAGACTGACAGTAGCTGTTCACTTCATTCCTGAAACTCCTATTGTTTTTGCCAGTAGGGGAGGATCTCTCTTGCCCTGGTAAGTACTATTAGCGCACAGCTCCTGTCCCATTCTAAATCATACCTTCTGAAAGCTTGATCTCCTTTCTAGTATTATTTCCCTCTTACTTACCCAAGTTGAAATGTGTATTGTGACAGAACGGCAATAACAGACAACTGTCTTTCTGTAAAATATAGTGAGGTTATTCAGTACAAATGGAATGAACCTCATTTTTTTCATTTCAGATCAAAGCAGAAATCTTTTGAAGTTGAGCTATTTGATAAAAAGGGGCTTTATAACAAGCAGATATAGAAGTTAATAGGACATAGAGATATTTTATTAAACTGCAAACCATTATTAATATTGCAGTTTTAACTTGAAAGAAATATGTGAAATGACACCGGAAATTAATTAGATTATTTCATCATTCTTTTACATTATAAACTTTGATACACTTGCATAGATATATAGGTACATTGATAAAAAGACACAAAGACAAACAGAATTTTAATGAGTGGGGAGCTTTTATCTACTATCACTTTGTGACTTAATTTTTTCTGTTTATACTGCCTATTGATTCCAGTTGAAACCTGCTGTTTTAATGTTGTTATTGATATTCTCTCTGGGTTTTCTTCTAATTCTGGCATTGATATTACCTTGATCGGATTTAGTTTATTTGAATTGCCTGTAGGTTTCAGTCTCCGGAGTTTTTCACTGCTTATAGACATGCAAAGATAAAACCTCTCTTTTTATCTAAAAATCCTTGAGAGACTCTGAAAGATACAGCCATTTTCTGAGAACATTAAAAAGCAAGAGACAACAATCAAAAGGAATATACTTCTCACCCTGTCTATTCAAGACATCATTTTTATATGACCTGCATATTCTCTGACATACACAGACTTCTAATCTAGTCAGTTCCATTTTACATTTAAAAACTATGTGTGGAGAAATTGTTTTGTCAGAAAGTCACAAGTGGTTCCAAGCTCCATGTCACAGGCTTTACCTTTTACAGAATATGTTTCCTGACTAATTTGGAAAGTGAAACTGCAGCCCATGCAGTCCTATAATAGCATATGGTTATTTACTCAACTGAGGACACCGATGAAAGTTAATATTTTTATTCTGTCTTAAAATACTGAATTCATTAATTAACTAAAACCCTCATTTTTGAGAGTGACGTTAATGTGTAAACATTAGTGAGGAGAACAAAGGGCAACTTACACATCAGGTTTGCGTCTGAGTTAAAGGTTACTGTTGTGGTTGCTACAGTAAATGGTTGCTTTCACAATATTCTGAAGCACTTTAGACAGAAAGAAAAACAATACATTTTCAAAACAGAGATCACTAACAGTGTCACCTTTAAGCAAAAAGATTTTTATGTTGTTTGGTATCTTACTCTTAAGAGTAACACTTTCTAACTTTTTCTAATTTGTTAGTTTTGTTTCCTTTTTTCACCAGTTTTTCCCTTCTGATATTTTGGATTCATTTCAACCTTCATTCCTTTAATTTTGTTTGTTTCTTGTTGTAGGCCTACTGTTGGTTCTCCTTTTACTCAGGCTCCTTTGGCATCTCATATGATATTGAATAGTGTCAGCAATAATTAACATTCTTAAAACTGTAACTAAACCAAGATGGACATTAATATCTTAGGTATGAGCATATGCTTTATTTAAACATGATTTTCCCCACATTACAGATGTCACCAGTTATTTTTGCAATTTGCCAGTTTATGGAATAGTTTATAATCTAGCATTCTGCCTGTGTAGTATAACCAGATGTACATTCATAAGCAGAGAAGGGAGGGGGCTGCTTTTATAACATTGAACTATCATGCTATCAATATAGATTTAATTTTTGTGTCCAAAGTAATGGAATGTAGGAGTAGTAGTACATACACTCTGACACTTGCAGGCTAGTGAAAGGGAAGTGTGGGGAATGATGCCTGAGAGCATTACACCAGCAGGAAAGAGAATAGTGGGCAGTGTGGGTGGGAGAGGGAGGCTTGAGGAGGTGTTGCATGCAAGCAGACAATGAAAAGCTTATGCTTACAGGAGAGGCAGTGGAAAGGGCAGAGAAGTGATACTTGCACTCTGGCATTGTTAGCATTATGCTTTTCCTCCTCCACTCCGCTTCCTGATTGTGGCTGTCAGCAGCTTTCTGGTGGATCTCCCTGGTAGGGTCAGTGGTGCACTTTCTGCAACCAGCCTGGGCTGAGGAGTGGGCTCCTTGCAGAGGATCATGTCAATTTCCTCATAAAAAGAGTTCCTTGTGGTGCTGCCATGGTCCTCAGTAAATGTCTTGCTCTGCTGTAGCTCCTTGCCCTTCTTTTGGTGATTTCTCAGACAGGAATTAACTCAGTTCCACGATGTGTCAGATAGGTCCTTGTGGATTTTGAGTCCTGCACACTTTTCCCACCTGGGTCTGTATGTGCCCTTCACACCACAGAGTAAAGGAAGGCAATGACCTCCTGACAGCTTGAGGCAGATGTATAAGGCACAGTTGGATTTTGTTGGAAAAATGGCATTTGCATCCTACAGTAGTAACTCGCAAATGGTACCTGTGTGTTTTCCAGAACTATTTGACTAGGTGAGTGACTTCTGGCTGAGATGGCCTAAATCAGTAGAATGTAAAGAAGTGACAGAGCAGGTCAGTTCTGAAGTGACCAGAGCAATGTGGGACAGTAATGGGAGGACAATTTACATTGGTTTAGTTACCACAGGAGTGGGATGTGTGTATGCCCAAACTAGTACTGGACTGATGTAACTCGTAGTGAGACTGACTTATTTCAGATGGGAACTGGGGTAATAGTCACTGGTGGGATAAAATTAGTGTGTGGTTCCACCAATATAATGACAATTTCACCAGTGGCTCTTTTGTATGTAGACAAGACCTAAAATTTATAACCTCTGAGGAAGAGTAACTGTGGGAGGTGGTGTATGTGGTGTAACACTGAAAGGTTGCACTTGAAAAGGAGTGAACAGGAGGAAGAGGTGGAATCTGAACACTGGTACTAGAAGGTTTATACCTGCAGGAAAATGAATAGGTGGAAGAGGTTTTTCTGTACATTTTAGCACTGAAAGGGTTACCCCTTGACTTGGAACTGAATGGAAAGAAGGAGGTGGTACCCATAGTCTGGCACTGAAAGTATTATACTGCCAAGGAGTAAATAGCGGAGAGAAGGTTAGTGCATATGCTTATGAAGGATGAGATACGGAAAAGTTTCTGCTGCAAGCAGTGGGAAGAAGGGTTGTCACATGGAGTGGGGTGAGGATTGGATCCAGTTGGGGTTCTGCAGTGAGTTGTCAGTTGGGACTGGGAGGGTTTGGATTCAATAGCTGTCCAGGTAAAGAGTCTGATGTGATATACAAGACCTGATTCTCCTCTCCTTACACCAGATTCTTCAGTGGAGCTACTCTTGTTTTACTCCTGTGGGAGCAAGTAGAGAATTGAGACCACTTTGAAAATTCTGTCGCCCACTCATATGCACATCACTTAACTGTTCATCTCCGTCTCACTTTCATTTGAACAGTTATCTGCTACTGGCAAGTAGTTAAACAGTTAGGCCTGGTCTACACTGGGGAAAGGGGGGAGGAATTGATCTAAGTTACTCAACTTCAGCTACGTGAATAACTAGACTGGACTAGATGCGATAAATTGACCCCCGCTGGATCAATTGCTGGCTGCCAATCTGGCAGGCAGCGTAGACATACCTTTAGTTGAAGATTGGCAGGCACTTGGTCAGCTCAACTCAAATTCCCTAGCATTTAAATAATCCACAGACAGGCTGGCAGTATATATTTGCAGATTCACTGTCACTGAAATATTCAATTGCTAGATTCACTGGCAACAAACCAGTTCATACAAAAAAACTGAATAACTTTTTAATTTTCATATCAGTTTCCTTTCACAGTAGTCTATATATTGGGTTATTAAGAAGACCTAAAAGTCTAACATGTTTCAAGGATAAGCCTGTAATAAAGCCTCCTGTCCCAAACCTGGACTTTAGCGTCCAAAACCTGGGTGCTTACCTGAACTCCCCCAAGCTCACTACCAGCTTGGATATTCTCGCTGCCACCAGGTCAGGAATTTATAGGGCCTGACCCCCCTTTCCTCTCTCTGGTGTCCCCAACCCTTCCTTTGGGGGACCCCCAAGACCCAGACCCCTGGGTCTCTCTCTCTCTCCTCTCCCAGCTTCCCCCCCTCCTGGGTTAGCCGGTGCAATGCTATACTTCATCACTCCCTTGAATACAACGGATGAGAGCAATCTAGCTTCCGAGGCTAGGCATTTCACCTAGTCAGCTCACACAAGAGAATTCCCCCTCCCTTTGTCCTGCAAGCCTTCCCGCCCTGGGACAATAGGAGGTGAGACACAGAGTTTGGGCTTTTCCTCCCCCTCTGCCTCACTAGGAAAAAAACTTCCACAAGGTTTAAAAAGAAACTTTAATAGAAAAAAAAAAAAGAAAATATAAAAACAATAATCTTGCATTAAGAAATTCAATACCGGCTCTTGCTTCATAAGAAATATGAATATAACAGTCTGATTTAAAAGATAGCCCGATTAAACCAGTCCAACAACTCAAATCATGTGACATGTCAACTACAACACAAAGCCATCAATAGCCGAATTACTTTGCTTTTTCCTTTATACTCACAGATGTTTAGGAGGAAACTTTGAGATAAGATGGAGTTAGGAAGAAAGCTTGTCCCTCCACAGCCGGGAGAAGCAAAACAAAAGACACAGCAATCCACATCTGTACATCAACCACAAAAGCTCTTCATGCCGAATTACTTTTGCTTTTCCTTTGTACTCACAAGACTTTTTAGTAGAAATTTGAAGATAAGAGAGAGTTAGAAGACAATGTTTTACCCAGAGGGAAAAACAACAAAGACCCGAGTATTACCACAATTCCCGCCCCTGACTTTAAACAATCCAGTTCTCTGATTGGTCCTCTGGTCATGTGTTTGGTTACCCTTTCCAGGTAAAAGAAACTTAACCCTTACCTTACCTATCTACTTATGACAAAGCCATTTTCTGACACTTTTTAAAAAAAAGTCAGAAATACGTTAAATTTTGAATTTCCTCTAACACATAAATATCTTCCTTGATTCCTTTCAAACTCTCTCACACAAATTCTCCTTGTCTGAGAGAAGGATTATGATGTTATAATATTCAGGTTAAAAGGAATTAGAGGTGGTGCAGCTAGCATGCTTATAGTTAAGGTTGCCCAACTTTTCCCATTATTAGTAAGCTTGGCAGAATTCAATTTTTTTTAAATAAGTACTTTAGATAATATCCATGTTTATTTTTAAGCACTTTAAATTATTTATCTATTTACATTTTCACAATTGCACAAAATTATCAGTTTTAGACTCCTCCCAGAAATTTTATTGATTTAAATGTTCACAGTTGTGGGAAAGTCTGAGGGGCGGGGGCGGGTTGTCAGACAATATCAGGTCAGACAGTAATTATTTAATGGCAGTAGATGCTGAGATTCAAAGAGTTAAAGTTATATAATAATTAAAACACAATTTGCCAATGTTACAAGTCAAAATATTCAAAGTAAACATTCTTAAATCAAACTCTAAGAAGTTCTTTAGCACCATTTTTCTTATTTGGCTACTTTTAAATTTTGATTATTATTAATGGAAATATTTTTTGTTGTTCTTGTGTGTATGGTGAAGTTGATGTTTACTGACATTTCTGATTAGAAATCTAATCCTTCCAAGGCTGATATAAGGCCTGTTATAAAGTTTTCAATTGCTTATAACTTTGCCAAACCTTAACCGTTTGGATTGACTTTTCCTATGCCAGCTCTGACTCTGGCAGATTTTTTTCTGCAAAATAAGAACGGTTCATCTATTTCTGAGAACTGGATTAATGAAAAATGTATTGTTTTGCCTATATTCATGAATCGGTTGTAAAAGTTCTAGTGTCTTTGTATTTTCAAATAGGGACTCAAAATTTGGTGGGGCAGTTGCTGCCGTGTCAGGGCTGTGTCTTTTGCTGTCCTCATTAATTTGAACAATTTATGAGTCTTTGAAAAATCTCAGTTCACAAATGCTCAGTAGAGACTTATTAGAATTTGACAGCTAAATTCTCAGAAGATTTTATTTGTATTGAGAATGCGTCTCCTCCCAGCTCCTGTCTTCACCCAGAATGTGCATGCACCACCCCACTAATTGGCTGAGCATGCTCCAGCTGAGGGCTGCAGGAGCTGAGTGGGACATTTCCTGCAATTGCTATTTCATGCTGCTGTAGTGCCAGACACTAGAACTGAGGGGCAGGGATACTGTCTCTTCTGTGCTCTGAATACTCCCTGTGCTGGTGCTTGGGGGTGTGGAGGACAAAGGAGGAGACAGCCTGACTTAGGATATGTCTACACTACGAAATTAGTTGATTTTATAGAAGTCGATCTTTAGAAAGCAATTTTATACAGTCAATCGTGTATGTCCCCACTAAGCACAGAAGATCGGCAGAGTGCGTCCTCAATACCGTGGCTAGCATCGACTTACGGAGTGGTGCACTGTGAGCAGCTATCCCACAGTCCCCTCTGCCCGTTGGAATTCTGGGTTAAGCTCCCAATGCCAGATGGGGCAAAAACATTGTTGCAGGTGCTTTGGGGTACATGTCATCAGTCTCCCCTCCCTTCCTCCCTCCCTCCTTGAAAGCAATGGCAAACTATCATTTTGTGCCTTTTTTCCTGGGTTACCCATGAAGACACCATAGCGCGGCAAGGATGGAGCCCGCTCAGCTCAGCACCGCTGTTGTGTGCATTGTAAACACCTCACACATTATCCTGCAGTATGTGCAGAGCCTGAATAGGAGCTGCCAGCACGAGGATGATTGTGAGGACAGGGACACAGATGTTCCTGACAGCACAGGATGTGGCAATTGGGACATCATGGCAACAGTGTGGAATGCTGATTCTGGGCCTGGCAAACAAACACAGACTGGTGGGACTGCATAGTGTTGCAGGTCTGGGATGATTCCCAGTGGTTGCAAAACTTTCGCATGTGCAAGGCCACTTTCATGGAACTTTGTGAGTTGCTTTTCTCTGCCTTGAAGTGCAGGAATACCAAGATGAGACCTGCCCTGACAGTTGAGAAGCGAGTGGCGATAGACCTGTGGAAGCTTGCAATGCCTGACTGCTACTGGTCAGCTGGGAATCAATTCAGAGTGGGCAAATCTACCATGGGGGTTGCTGTGATCTAAGTAGCCAATGCAATCAGTCACTTTCTGCTAACAAGGGTAATGGCTCTGAGAAATGTATAGGTCATAGTGGATGGCGTTGCTGCAATGGGGTTCGCTAACTGTGGTGGGGCAATAGATGGAACGCATATCTCTATCTTGGCACCGGACCACCTTACCAACCAGTACATAAACCACAAAATGTACTTCTCAGTGGTGCTGCAAGCACTGGTGGATCACAAGGGATGTTTCACTGACATCAGTGTGGGATGGTTGGGAAAGGTGCATGAAGCTTGCATCTTTAGGAACTCTGGGTTGTTCAAAAAGCTGCAAGAAGGGACTTTCTTCCCAGACCAGAAAATAACCGTTGAGGATGTTGAAATGCCTATAGTTATCCCTGGGGACCCAGGCTACCCCTTTTTTCCATGGCTTATGAAGCTGTACACAGGCAGTCTCGACAGTAGTAAGGAGCAGTTCAACTATAGGCTGAGCAAGTGGAGAATGGTGGTAGAATGTGCCTTTGGACGTTTAAAAGCCCATTGGCACTGTTTGCTACTAGGTTAGACCTCAGCGCAACCAATATTCCCATTGTTATTGCTGCTTGCTGTGTGCTCCATAATATCTGTGAGAGTAAGGGGGAGACATTTATGGTGGGATGGGAGGTTGAGGCAAATCACCTGGCAGCCAATTTTGAACAGCCAGACACCAGGGCAATTAGAAGAGCACAGCTAGGCGTGTTGCGCATCAGAGAGGCTTTGAAAAACAGTTTCATGACTAACCAGGCTATGGTGTGACAGTTGTGTGTGTTTCTCCTTCATGCAAAACCACCCCCTTTGTTGAATGTACTTCCCTGTAAGCCAATCCTCCCCCTTTGACCACAGCTGGCAAAGGAAATAAAGTCCCTATTGTTTTGAATCCATTCAATCTTTATTTATTAAAAAAAAAGTGAGATCACTGACAAGGTAGCCCGGGTGGGGTGAGGGAGGAGGGAAGGACAAGGCCACATTGCTTATTGTAGCCATGCTACAAATCAAAGCTGTTTGAATGACAGCCTTCTGTTGCTTGGGCCATCCCCTGGAGTTGAGTGGCTGGGTGCCTGGAGCCTCCCCCACATTCTTGGGCATCTGGGTGAGAAGGATATGGAACTTGGCGAGGAGGGCAAGTGGTTATACAATGGATGCATCAGCGGTCTGTGCTCTTGTTGCCTTTCCTGCAGTTCCACCAGATGCCTGATCATGTCCGATTGCCCTCCCATTAGCCTCAAAATCTGTCCTGTGTGTTCTGATCGTGCTCACTGTATGCATTCTTGGCCTCTGCCACCGAATGCCTCCATGCATTCAGCTGTGCCCTATCAGTGCGGGAGGACTGCATGAGCTCAGAAAACATGTCATTACAAGTGAATTTTTTTTGCCTCCTAATCTGCGATAACCTCAGGGACGGAGTTGATACAGTGAACATAGAAACATTTGCACCTGCAGCAGGGATAAAAAGGGAGAGTAAAATTTAAGAAGATACATTTCTGAGAATAAAAGGGAGACTCTTTCACAGTGAATCAAGCAATTTGCAGCAGACAGCACATGTGCTTTCGGTACAAGATCACATTTTGCCTTTTATATGAGTGTCTGCCGGTATTGCGACACATCACACATGGCTGGACAACAGATTTTGGTTTCCAGGCAGCCATGGTAAGCCAAAGGGAATGCAGGGTTCGCATATTCCACCTTCATAGCATGTGGGAATGGTTTCAAACTGCAGCCCCTCCAAGCAATGTCAGTTGGGTTTGCCATTTAAAAGGAGGGGCTGCAGTTTCGGGGTGGATGTGCAGCACACCGCTCCCCCTACTGTGGGCTGTTCTCCAGGATGATCCCTTTAAGCCAATCACAAACAGCCCAGCATGAAAGGGGTCCTTTTACTGTTGCCTTACAAAATTTCCCCTATTTCAACCAGGTGACCATGAATGATATCACTCTCCTGAGGCTGACACAGAAAGATAAAGACCGAATGTTGCATGAATATGATCAAAACCCAGGACCATTTGCTGCCATGCTTTGTGCTGCAATGATTCCAGAGCACTTGCTACTGGCTTGGCATGGTAAACTGTCCTACCATGGAGGATGAAATAAGGCAGGCCTCCCCAGAAACCTTCTGCAAAGGCTTTCAGAGTACCTCCAGGAGAGCTTCATGGAGATGCCCCCTGGAGGATTCCTGCTCCATCCCCAGACACATTAATAGACTTTTCTAGTAGCTTTACTGGCCCTGAATGCATCCCAATTCTTCAGGGCAAATCAAACATTAAACACAATTGCTTTTAACCTCTGTAGCGTAGTTACAAATGTGCATTCACCATAGGTGCCTTCTCTGGCTTCAGGCTCCAGGAACTTGCCTTGGAAGGGTATTGGCTCCAGGGTGATGAAAAGATCCTGGCTGCCGGGGACAACGGATTCTCTGCTTGCCTGCTGTGAATTCTCCTCCTCCTCCACAAAATCCTCCTCTGTGTTTGTGAGACTCCCCCCTTGCAGGTGTCCACGGACAGTAGTGGGGCACTGGTTCCCCCTTAGAACGGCATGCAGCTGATCATAGAAGCGGTATGTATGGGGCTTGGACCCAGAGTGACCGTTTGCCTCCTTTGTCTTGTAGTAGGCTTGCCTGAGCTCCTTAACTTTCACGTGGCACTGCTGTGTGTCCCTGGTGTAGCCTCTCTCCACCATGCCTCATGCAATTTTGGCATATATATTAGCATTTCTTCTGCTGGACTGGAGTTCTACCTGCACAGATTCTTCTCCCCATACAGAAATCAGATCCATTGTCTCCCATTCACTCCATGCTGGAGCTCATTTGCAATTCTGGGACTGCATGGTCACCTGTTCTGCTGAGCTCGCCATGCTTACCAAACAGGAAATAAAATTCAAAAGTTCCTGGGGCTTTTCCTGTGTACCTGGCTAGTGCATCAGAGTTGAAAGTGCTGTCCAGAATGGTCACATTGGAGCACTACGGGATAGCTGCCAGAGGCCAATACCGTCAAATTGCACAATGCTGTGTCTTCACTACCCCAAATTCAACCCAAGAAGGTCTATTTTAGTGCTACTCCCTTCATCAGGGAGGAGTATAGCAGTTGATTTTAAGAGCCCTTCAGGTCGACAGAATGGGGTTGGTTGCATAGCCACATTGCTTATAAAATTGACCTAACATGGCTAAATTCAACCTAACCCTGTAGTGTAGACCAGCTCTTGGAATGCAGAGAAGTGAATGGGTGAGCCTGGAGTTGCAGGACCTAGAGGGTGGGAAAAAGCAGATCAGGAGCAAGATAGGAACAGGAGAATAGTTGTGGAACAGGAGAACAGTTGTATAGGAACAGAGGAATCGTGAAGACCTACATTCCTCTGCTGTTAATAATTAGCTGTGAAACCTACTGCTGATGAGCCGAGTTGGAGATTAGTATGGTTCCATCCAAACTAAAGAAATTACATTAAAACAAGCAAACAAAAACCCTAATTTAAAAAAAAATGAAGTTGTAAAGGCAAGCACTCAAATGTTAAGAAATTCATGAGTAACCTTAAATCTGGCAACCTTAATTTGCTCCTTTTGTGTGTATGCATTATGATACTTGTCTGTTACAGCTATCTCCCTATTCCATTTTATCTCTTACAGCTGTCCACATACTCCATTTTGTTTTTGTTCTCCTGTGGCCTCCCCTCCCTGGCTGTTAAGTTGTTTAGCAGGGCCACTGCCCTTCTCAAAGGGAGGGTCCCTTAAAGTTGTTTAGCAGAGCCATTGCCCTTCTCAAAGGGAGGGTCCCTTAAAGTTGTTTAGCAGAGCCATTGCCCTTCTCAAAGGGATGGCCAATTGTGCTAAGTGGGACCACTGCCCTGTTCAAAGGTTTAGTCCTGTTATCACCTTGTTAAACCTGGGCTCGGTGTAGGGTGGACAATGTCCAGTTGCAAGGCCTATTGTGTTTTTAAGGTCCTGGGCATGAGTCATAGGCCTCATGTGCTTCTGAGTCACCTATTGCACAGGACTCTGCCTAGACATGTCTCTGTGCTCACCTTTTTTTTTTTCTCTTTCCCCTGCCTCTGAGCCAATCAGAAGTACTGGTGGGAGACTGCCTAAGTTTGCCCTTAAAACCAGACATTTTCTGATCAGACCTCAGAAAGGTTCCTGCATTGCTGCCTGGTCTGATCAGCCAGGGGTTCTGGGGGGTCCTTTCTCCGCTCTCATTTTATTTTTGAGCGTACCTCCGTTTTTTGAAACCCCCCCCCACGAAGAACGAATTGCTGCCTGAGAGATCTCCTGATTATTGAGACTGTACCCAGCCTTCTGATGATTTTGCTGCTTTTACCTCTGCTGCTTCCTTTGGGGCTGGTAAGAATCCCTCTGTGAAATTCTGTGAAATTCTCTATACTTTTATTTTATTATCTTAGCTGCTCTCTCTCTTTCCCCAGCACCCAGACTTAACCAGCACCCAGCATAGCTGTGGTTAAGTTAGGTTTAGAGAATTGTTTGTATTGTGTTCTGTAAGTTAGGTTTAAGAAATTGTTGCATTGTGTTCTGTTACTTGCTAATTTGTGTAGTCTTGGTTAAGTTAGGTCATAGATAAGATTTTGCTGTGTTCTGTATAGTTGTGGTTAAGTCTGTCTTCCTGCTGCCCCCCCCGAGCTCTCCAGTCACCCCATACCCCTCAGTCTCTCTGCTGTTTAAACCTGCAGCCTGCCTGCCCTCTGTCTCCTGAAGTTTAAATCTCCCTCTGCTCTCTGCTGTTTAAAGCTGCAGCCTGCCTGCTCTTTCTCTCTGCTGTTTAAACCTGCAGCCTGCCTGCTCTCTGTCTCCTGAAGCTCTCTCTCTCTCTCTCCTTTTTAATCCCTTCCTCCACACTCTCCTATTACCCCCAAACCTCAATTGTATTACTGAAGTCTAGCATAAAACCCCATTGGTTACCCTTTTTCTCTCTAACACACCTCACATTTTACATTTATACCACTGTGACACATTTTTACCTAGAGTTGGTTACTTACCACATTTTCCCATAACTGTTAGTTGGCTATATGCTGCTGTGACACACCTTTTATATAGAAATTGTTAGCTACTTGTTACATTTATACTTCAGTGTTAATTGGTTACCAACTGTATTGTACCCCACTGTATTGTACCCCACTATTGAAACCCCCTATACTATTTGCTAAAAGAAACCCCTCCCCAATTGTCTACCTTAACAAACCCCATACCCCTCACTATTGAATTTTCCCTGTTTTTTGCATTTTCTTAATAAAGTTTATTTTGCACCCCACCTGTGTGGTAATTGCTCCTCAAGATCCCATATACCTGCTGGCAGGGACAATACTGTATTTAAATATTGATTACATACTATTTTTTCCATAGGTTCCCTGCCTCACTCAGTGCACAGGATGGCTGGTGTATTGGGCATGAATCAGGGTTGTGGAGTGAATGAAGCTGCCTATAAAATTGCTGCCTTATTTTTAGCAGAAGTAGGAAGTTGTGTACTATTTGTGAATACTGGGAGAGGCAGGTTTAAGCCCCCTCAACCAAGTGGGAGGAGCCATTGGACTGAAGGAGACAGATGAAAACACAGGGATGTGAGTGAAAGTTAAAAGTTAAAAACCATGGATCCCAGTGTGGGACCATGGGTGGTGAGTGAACCACAGGTGTGAGGAGTTTAGTCCCTGGCCCACCCCTCTCACCTGAGGCCCCATCCCTCCTGCCCATGTTCCCGCAATGAAGGCAGAGGTCCCTCCCCTACGGCTGCCAGCCTCTCCCTCCTCCCAGCCCTGGGCTGCCCGAGCTCCTCCAGCCTTGGAGCGCTGGGCAGTGTGAGCCTCCCCCAACCTGAAGTGCCAGGCAGACAGTGCACTCCCCCCGCAAGAGCACTCTGCATCTAGACTGAGGCCTGCTGGCAAAGGGTCGTCCTCTCCATAGGTCACAGGGCTCAGACACAGGGTCTTGATTCACTCAGATTGCTTGGGGGGCTGCACCCACCAAAATGGGGTCTTCCCCTTCAGCAACCGAGGCAAGTGTGACCTCAGCACCAACAAGGGATGGATAATGGAAAGGTGGGAGGTTTCCCTCTGAGGTTTCCTCCATGAGGGACTCCTGGAGGTGGGCAGCATTGTCCCCATCTGCTGCCAGAGCCTCCTTTGGCAACTCCACCTGCTGGAATTTCTAGGGGGTGCGGGGAATACGCAGTTAGCAGGCCTTGTGGCAATCCCTTTTGGTGCCTTACGGGAAATCTCCTCCCCCTTCTCAAGAGAGAGGAGCTGGACCCCCAACTTTCATTTGCTGTGCTTACCCCCCATTACTCTACTCAGCCTTCCATGGTGTTGTTGTTGGAAGGCTGGCCAGCAGGGGCAGGTTCAGGGGCAAGGGAAATGTGACTGGCAAGCTGTGGGTAGGGCAACAGGGGGAGGGATGGTCTCCTCCTGAGATGGGCCCCCTCCTGAGCTCCTGCATATAGTATACACTCTCTCCTCCACAGATCCCACCTGACAGCTTTTATTAGCAGCAGGATCTGTCTGCTTAGCTGGTGCGACAGGAGGCTGACCATAGCACCCAAGCAGGATTGTCAATGGATGGATGAGGAGGAAGAGGAGGGGGAACTGGATGCATAGAGTAATCAGTGGTGGCAAGGCCGGTGCCCTCCTGGGTCCTGATTCACGGGCCAAGGGATGGTCTTTCTGGACATGCCCTGAAGCCCAGCAGAGTAAGCACTGAGCCTCCCCCAGGAAGTAGTGCACCCGGTACAGTTTGCCCTTGTAGGGCACCAGGAAGGATCTCTCCATGCTTCCACTACCATGCACTGCTGCCAAGAGCTGGATGGTAATCTGCTGGTGAACATGAGGATGTGATGGAGGGTGGAATCCTTAGAGCACAACAGGCGAGGGCTGATTGTGGAGACCAGCTTCCTCAAGGTGGAGAAGGGAAGTAGAAAGACAGTGTTGGGGAGGAAGGGAGGTAAGGACTACCCATATATCCAGGATCTCCAGGGGCTCAATGGGAACAAAGAGACCCACTCAGTGAGATTGCTTTCTCCACCCACTCCTGGGGAGTGGCCTCTGATGCCAGGAAGACAACTTTCCTGCACAGTTTGGAGGCTACCACAATGACTGAGGGTCCCACCACCCATGCCAACACCCTCACAAAGGTTTTAATGAGGGGCAAATTGGCCCAGGAGGCATCGGCCATCCTGTCTCCTGGTTAGGGCGGGAAGGGGCCCCCACTGCCATTCATGGGGTTGCGGAGTGTGATGGAGTGTAACAGGCCCCTCAATGCCTTCTGTGGTTATACCATGCTCTGCCCCAGAATAGGAGCTGTGAAGGTGGGTCCGCCAAGTCTGCCTAGAAAGGTTGCATAGAATCAGATAACCAGGGCCCAGCAGGTTCAGCTAAAAGTAGCTGCAGAGCCTGAGCAAGTCAGTTCCTGGTTGGGAGCTAGCGGAGCAGAAAGGGGGGCTCTGGTCTAGGAACCTGAGAGATAACCAGGAGATGAGTTCTGGATGCATTTGGCTTTCTGCAAAGAAAGAGTGGACCTGAAAACTGTAGCCTTAAGGGGCTGAGTGAAAGGGAAAAGACCCGGTTGGACGAAGCCAAAGGAAAACAGAAACAGCTAATTGAAGAAGTTAAACGAAGTTGTGTCTGTCTGTCCCTCAGAGGGTCCCTGGGTTGGGATCTGGAGTAGTGGAAGTACCTGGGCCTCGCTATCAGCCGCTGGGGAAGTGATCTAAGCCTTGAGAAGGGGACAAGGCTTGTTTAGAAGCCTACAAGCAAAAGGCTGGAATTTAAAGGGCTCAGGGATGGGGCTGAAGACCCTGGTAACAAGAGACAGATGGTCTGGTGAACTTTTGGTTACCACCACTGGTGGGTTCAGTACCACTGAACTGAAGAGATGACTTGGCTGGAGAGCTCGGGCAGAGAGAACTTATGAAGATCAAGAGTTTCCAGGGAGAAAGCCCGGGGGCATGCTCTGTAACAGAGCTGGGAAAAACTTCAAGTTATCCCAGAGATGGGACTGAAGGCACTAACAAGGATGCAGTGATAGTTCCTGTTGGACCTTTGTTATCCCGAAAGGGATTCATCCATTTTAGACTGTGTAACTAGGCTGGAAGGCCAAGACACTGAAGACCTGCCTGGAGAGATTGGCAGCTGACAGTGTGCAGTGGGACCACAGAAAAACAGTGCATAATTGCATCCAGCTGACAGGAAACTATCTTAGGAGGTGAGTCTCTGCTGCTGCTGCCACCGCCTCCGTGTGAAAGCAGTGGTTGGAGGGGTCTGGCAGATGGCAATGGGGCAGCAGGCAGGGCTGTGGCGACCTGGATGTACTCTCTGACAGCTGAAGAGCAAGTGTCCCCTGAGCTGGTGGAAGGGACAGCAAATGTAGGGGGAGCCATGGCTGATGATGTGATAGTAGCAGCCACTGCCATGGAATGAGCTTTATGGGCAGGGCTGTAGGGGTGGATGTGGGGGAAAGCCAAGGTGTGGCAACAATGGCTGCTCGAGATCCTGCTCCCTCAGTCTCCCCCTGCTCCCCTACCTTTCCATCTTTCCCCATAGATAAAGCTGCTGGAGCAGAAGCCTCATGCCTGGCTGACTCTTCCATTGAGGACAGGTGACAAGGACAGCCTCTGAAAGGGAGAATAGAAGTGTTAAGGGAACAGTGGGGGCTGGGAACATGGAGGCTAACTGCTTCTCCCCACTAGGTTACATGATGCAAAAGAAAGAAGGGTGCAAAGAAAAAGTGGAGGGGTTAATGAAATAAGCACGGAGGGTGTGGGGCACAGAAGGCAGTACTGGGGGGTACCAGCTCCTCTGGCTGCACTGGATGAGGGGTGGCTGTAAGTGTGAGGAGGTGCAGTGAATAGGAGATGAAATAAAATGGTGAGCAGAAATCACAAGTACTGGGACAGTACAGGTACATGGGTCAAGTGAAGTTGGGCAGAGCAGGGGAGATGAGACAATACCTGTCTGGGACAAATACCAAGAGGGGTATTTGTCCCAGACAGGACAGATAACAAAGTATCAAGGGGGGGGGTTGAGCAGGTAGGGTAGGAGAGGCAGGTAACAAACATTAAGGGGGAAGCCCTGGGTGGGGCAAGGGAACCAGAGAGCAAAGTGTGGAGGGGCAAAGCAGCATACTGCAAGGGATGAGGGAGTGAAAGCCATGCAGGGGAGCTGGTGGGAAAGCAGGGGGAAGAGAAGGCCTCTCAGCCCTGTCCAAGATGAGGGAAAGGGGTGGGGAAGAGTCTGAGGAGGCATCTGCACCAACATGTGCTTGTGAAGTTAGTCTCTGCTGTACCAGTAGTCCCAGGGTGGGTGGAGATAGGCAGGGAAGCAAGCAGGGGAGCAGGTGATTGTCAGGAGCAGGGAGGATGGGCAGTGGATGGAATGGGGGGAAGTCTGCATGCTGCAAAGCAGGGGTACTTCACTTGCAGTAGCAGCAGCAGCAACAATGGCAGACACTGTCCACAGAATCACAGGTGTGTAGGAATGAGGCAGAGGATAAGAGAAAGAGAAAGGAGGGTCTCATAGTCAAGCCAGTTGAATGCTCTTTTGGAGAAATCGATTCTATTCCTGCTGTGAGTTCCTGTGTGATGCTGGGCAAGTCAGTTAAACCAAAATGTTCACAGTTGCCCACTAATTGTGTGCGCCCCATTTTCTGGGTGCCTACCTTGTGATGCTAGGATCAGATTTGTGGAAGTTCTGAGTGCTCATTACCGCAACTGAAATAGATGGAGCTGTGCTTTGAACATAGGGCCTAGGTGTCTCAAACTGAGCACCCAAACTTGACAATTTTGGCCTTAAGATCTCTGTGCTTCAGCTTCCCATCTGAAAAATTAGGATTAATAATACCTTCTAATTATACAAGGGTGTTGTGAAGATACATTCATTAACGTCTATGAAGCAATCAGATACTATGGTGAGAGCACCACACAAATGTGCTATGATAATAATAAATGACCAGGAGGAATGGTGTGCAGTAAATAATACATGGGACCAACACTGAGTGATGAGTATGAAAGGAAATATTGAATAACTACCCATTCACTGAGAAACAGGGGAACCATTTTTGCTGAAACTTTCCAAAAAAAAGTCAGCTTTAGGCAGACACTCAGCATGGAAAAATCTCATTCCAAATGGCTAGTTTGTCAAATTTATAAGCAAATTAAAAAAGGGTCTTATTATGGAATGTGTTGGACAACCATAACTACGTGTGCTGCCTACAATTTAAAAACAGAAAGGGGGTTGAGGAAAATACAAAGTAATCACAGGAGCCATTATTCTGTTTATACTTATACCTACTGATGTAACTCAAGAGTAACACCACTGAAACCAATGGAGTTCCACTGGTGTGAGATCAAAATCAGGCCATAAGAGACTACTTGCTTATACTGGCTTCTGCCTTAATTCTGGGGCCATTATTTTTGTCCATAATACACACCCACATATACATTCATATGTACAATTATCTTCTGATATATGTTCTTAAAAAAATGACCAGTTTATATTTGCAGATGTTAAATAATATAAAACAATGTATTAACATTAGTGTGTTAAGACATGTACTGTATTTTGCCTATGTACTGAGTGTTGTATCTGATGAAGAAGAAAGCCTGTTTGTGCCTAATACTGATCCCTGGAGAAATTTTTCAAGAACTGTTCATCCTTGTGGAAAGATTATTCCAATATCAGTGAGACTTATCTGCTATGTAAGTGCCAGCTGAGTTGTAAAGCTCCTCTAGGGTATTTTATCAGGTGCTCTTACTCAGCAGCAATGGTTTCCTGGAGAGTAGAAAGCAAGAATGCAGGAACAGTGGTCTGGACTTGCCAGTTTAAATTAAGGGGTCTTGCCAACTCTGCTTCTTGAATATTGTCAATGTAACGCAAAATGTATCCACCTCTCCTTATCCTCCTCCACCTCTGACTTGCTATCAGTACAAGAACCAAGACACAGAGTACCTCTAGTTTAGTTTAGTTTAGTTTGTTTCATCTATATCTGGGTCTTATTTCAGAAGGGAAAAATATAATGCACTCTTAAAAAGGAACTGATTTTCTGTGTTTACTTCAATGATTTGTTCTTCTATAGAAATTCTTCATACTCTGCCCTGACACAGATATATGGGCTACTGGTTCTTACATATATTTCAGCAGAAGGAGCACACTTTTATCTAATAGATGAATTTGGTCCTTTGATTTTGCGTACTTCAGGAATAATTTTAGGAATATTAGCAGTATTAAGGCCTGAAAACATTTCATGCTCTGTGTGTTCTGACTGGGGAATATTATGATGTAAATTGGGGACTCGTTATGTAAGAGACTGGAAGTAGATTTCTTATTTAATCCTTATGGAAAACTTATTTGTGTGTATGTTAATCAAATTGAAAACAAAAGGTAGAAGACTCAAGAACATTAACAGAGCACTAAGTATAAGAGGCAGCATAGGCTAGTGTTTAAGAATGGGAATAGAATTCAACAGACTTAATTTCATTCCAGTCTGTGCCACCAACTTGCTTTGTGGCTTTGTACAAGTCCATTAGGATCTGACTTTATTCCTCTAGTTACATCAGTGGGAACTTTGAACCTAAGTTTCCTCAACTGTAAAATGAGATTATAATTTTTGCCTACCTTAATTGTTTGTATTTGAAGTAACTTGAGATTCTTGAGTGGAAGGAACTATTGTCCCCATGCTGTCATCCCTACATACTTTTGAGGATTACCCTGCTATGCAAATAGTACCAATGTTTTTAGTGAAACGACTTGTGGAATAACACTAAGGCTGCCCAGAGGATTCAGGGGGCCTGGAGCAAAGCAATTTCAGGGGTCCCCTTCTATGAAAATAGTTGCAATACTATAGAATACTATATTTTCATGGGGGCCTCCACGGGGCCTGAGGCCTGGTGAAAATTGCCCCACTTGCCCCCCAGAGAGCCCTGAATAACACTCCCTGTGAATTATTATTATTGTTAGTAATATAATAATTATTTATTACAAATATAGATGTGTTTTGGGCTGGTGAAACTCACTGAAAGATCTTTCTCAAAAATCTCTGCATTTTTGTTTGAAATGAGGCCTTATAGCAAGGAAAAGAAATGGCAGAGAGAAAGAGAAGGAAAATTTTGGAGTAGAGTTCTTAAAACACTTATATGCACTTAAATGTTTTCTAATAAGGAAAGTAAACAATTAAAGAGATTGCTCTTTGGTGTATTATCCAAGAAAACAAAATAAGGGTGTGTCTATGCTCAAAGTGGAACTGAAATAACTAAGTATGTCATAACTCATAACTTTTGTTGTTTTGGTGCAAATCTGTATGTGGACACTCATATTTCACATTCAGAGTGTCCTATTTCAATGTAACTTAAGACAATTTCTTACTAACTTCAGTTATATTGGAATAGAATACTTTTCATTCTGAAATCAGTGTTCATATATAGACTTGCACTGAAATAATACAATGCAAATGAAAAGCAACTTCATTATCTTGATTCCTGTTTGTGTGTAATCAGCCCAAAGATACGTAGCAGAATATGGTTTTCCGTTTTGTATCTTACAGTTTAATAAAGTTCAGATGAGAGTGAGAAATAGGAAAAAAACGGAGGTGGAAGAAGCTGTCTTAAGAAATCGTTGCTGTTACTGTGTGAGTATATATTCTTTTTACTCCTGTTTCTATATACTGGGTTCTTAATATTTATGCTGCCCAGCATGAATTTAGAAAGTGCGGGAGATGGAAAATTCCACTTTTCCTTATTCAAATTGCTATGCGGAAACTAACTGAGTATATGCATTATAAATAGTTTAGTCAAATCTGAGGGAGTGTATTCCATATCTCTTTTTATGCCAGTGTGGCTATTCTTTAAGATAAGAGTGGGATGATCATTGTCTTACTCATACAGAGTCAAAGATGTACAGATCATACTCTGTCCAACTGTAATAACAAAAGGGTACAATCCTGTACCCTTCAAAATTAACTGAAATTTTACCACTGATTTCTGTGGGAGTAGGATTAGTTCCAGTGCAAACACCGGGCAATTTTTTTTCAAATTGGGTGCCTAAAGTTGTTCACCTAAATCCATATTTAGTCATTTAAATAAATGGCCTGATTTTAGAGTTGCCTTTGGGGATGCTGCTCCATGCTCCTGCTGGTGTGCCTGGCTTGCATTGAGGAAGTATGTCAGAAAGTGTTCCTACTCTGTTTTGTTATCTGGTCCTTTAATACTTTATTTATCCTATTTCTCAATACTCATGGCATAGCACTATCCTCTTATGAAACCCTGGGTTGGAACTACTTTGATCAACAGAGACATAAATATTAATAACTCTAACTACAGTACTTACAGGTCAATCAGATTGCAGGGTTTCCTAATTCCATTTCAAAATTTAAAATAATTTAACTGCCAGCTGACAAGAAACATCCAGCCAGGCCACAGTTATAAATGTGTGCCTGTTGTTTATTGCTTGTGGAAAGAAGGTATTACTTATCATTTATGCTCAGTGAGAATGATGATTAGGCTATATGTCTAGCTCCTGTAGAGAACCCCCCCGGAGGGAACCTTATAGTAAGTGTACCTGCCAGTTCCATGAATCGTGTAAAGCACCCAAACTGTCTCCATTCCTGTGACAAGCATCTGATCCATCTCCCCTCCAGTTATAGAAATCTGCTCGCCCTAGTCAGGGCATTTTTACCTTAAGAACTTCACAGTCTATAAGATGACATCAGAAGTGGACCAATAGGTCCCATGGCCTTTGTGTTGCTATCCCCTGCCCCTTGAGTGATCTACTTTAAATAGTGTGTAAGCCATAGGATTCACTGCACTCTGGGGTGCCAAGCCATGGAACACACACATTTTACATTGAATGTTTTCTGGGCTAGATATGTCTTTTCAAAAGAGCCTGTAACAGGTGACTGAGGCTTTCTACAGAGGGTAATTTACATTTATTTACACTGCCAGCAAATTCCTAACTTCATCTGTATAATTACAGCAACAAAGTGTTGTCTCATTGATCCCTTAATTAGGTGTAATAGAGCAGTGCATTATTGAGGATGGGACATCATTAGGTTAAACCCTCCCAGTTATAATCCCTCAGCTATGTATAATCAGTCACAAGGTAAAAGGGAATAAAAACAAAAGGCATAAAACTATTTCAGAATGATAGGACAAGGGAACACAGAGACCAATAAGAGCAGGAATATGGAGTTAGATCTACAAAGGGATTTAGGCCCCAGTTGTGATTTTAAGTACTTAAAGACCAGGGGCTCATATCCAAGACATTACGGAGGGACTATTGAGGATCTCCTGGCCCTCTGCCTACTACCCCATGCTATTCATCCATGTGGGCACTAATGATACTTCAAGGTATGACCCTGAGCAGATGAGAAGTGACTACAGGGCTCTGGGAGAGAGGGTGAAGGAGTTGGGGTGCAGGTGACATTCTCATTGATTTTTCCAGCTAAGGGTAGGGGTCTTGGCAGAGAGAGACATATCCTGGAAGAAAATATATGGCTGCATGTATGGTGTCCCCAGGAGGCTTTTGGCTTCCTTCACCATGGGATCCTAGGATCCAAGAAGAAGTACTGCTGAGCAGAGATAGGGTCAACAGTCAAGGAAGGGGAAGGCTATTTCAGATACAGACTGTCTAGCTTGCTTGAGTGGGCTTTAAATTAGGTTCAACTGGGACCCTAGGTGAAGGATCAGAATCTGAGGGGAAAGTGCAAAACTGCAGCATGGACAAAGGAGAGATGAGGGAATATAGAGGGGAAATCTAATAAACATCTATACTAATGCAAGAAGTATGGGGAATAAACAGGAAGAACTAGACATACTAGTGAATAAAGATAATTACAACATAACTGGCATCACAGAAACTTGGTGAGATAATTCACATGACTGGAATATTGGTATAGAAGGGTGCAACTTATTCAGAAAGGATCGACAGGGGAAAATCGGAGGATTTGTTACCTTGTATATTGAAGATGTGTATATATTTGTACTGATATTCAGATAGAAGTGGAAGGCAGGCCTGCTGAATGTCTCTGGGGATAAAAAACAAGGATGTCGTCATGGTAAGGGTCTACTATAGACCACCTGATCAGGAAGAGGAGGTGGATGAGACTTTTTATACACAACTAACACAATAATCCAAAACACAGGACATGTTGGTGATTGGGAACTTCTACTATTCAGAAATCTGTTGATAATGCAGCAGAGCACAAGTTCTTAGAATACATTGGAGACAACTTTTTATTACAGAAGGTGTAGAAAGCGACTAGTAGAGTGATTATTCTGGATTTGATTCTAACAAACAAATTGGAATTAATTGAGAAACTGAAGGTGGAAGGCAGGTTGGGTGAAAGTAACCATGAAATGGTAGAGTTCATGATTCTAAGGAAGGGTAGAAGGGAGTACAGCAAAATAAAGACAATGGATTTCAGGAAGGCAAATTTTAATAAACGCAGAGAATTGATAGGCAAGATCCATGAGAAGCAAGGCTAAGGGGAAAAAAGAGTACAGGAGAGTTAGCAGCTTTTTAGTGAGACATTATTATGGGCACAAGAGAAAACTGTACCAATGTGTATGAAAGATAGAAAGTATTTTAAGAGGCCAACCTGTCTTAACCAGGAGATCTTCAATGACTTGTAACAAAAAAGAGTCAGAAAAAAAGTAGAAACTAGGTCAGATTACAAAGGATGAATATAAAAAACAGAGGGACAAAATTAGAAAGGCCAAGGCACAAAACAAGATTAAGATAGCTAGAGATATGTAGTGTAACAAGAAAATATTTTACAAATATGCGGGAAGCAAAAGGAATTAGAACAGTCAGCTTAACTTTGGTACCTGGAAAGATAATGGAGCAAATAATATAACATTCAATTTGTAAGCATATAGAAGAAATAAGGTAATAAGTAACAATCAGCATAAATTTGTCAAGAACAAATCATGTCAAACTAATCTAATTCTACTTTGACAAAGGTAGAAACAGGGGATGTCATATATCTTGACTCTAGTAAGGCTTTTGGTCCTGTCTCACATGACCTTCTCAAAATAAACTGGAGAAATATCATCTAGACAAACCTACTATAAGATGGGGACACAACTGACTGGAAAAGCATACTCAGAGAACAGTTATCAATGGTTCACCATCGAGCTGAAAGGGCATATCAAGTGGGGTCCTGCAGGAATCTGTCCTGGATCTGGTTCTATTCAAAATCTTCATAAATGATTTGGATAGTGACATAGAGAGTCCACTTACAAACTTTGAGGACAATACCAAGCGGGGAGGGATTGCAAGCACTTTGGAGGACAAGATTAGAATTCAAAATGATCTTGAGAATTTGGAGAAATGTTTTAAATTAAACAGGATGAAATTCAATAAGGACAAATGCAAAGTACTGCATTTAGGAAGGAACAATCAGTTGCACAAACGCAAAATTGGAAATGACAGCAGAAAAAGATCTGGGCATTATAGTAGATCACACATTAAATATGGGAAAATAATTCTGGAATGTTTTAGAAGGAGCTTTGTAAGCAAGACATGAGAATTCTTCTACTCTACTCAGTGCTGATAAGGATTCAGCTGGAGTATTGTGTCCAGTTCTGGGCACCACACTTCAGGAAAGATGTAAATAAATTGGAGACAATCCAGAGAAATGCAACAAAAATGTTTAAAGTTGTAGAAACCATCAATTAAAAGGAAAGGCTGAAAAAATTGGGTTTGTTTAGTGTGGAGAAGAGAAGACTGAGTGGGGGACATAATAACAGTCTTCAAGTATGTAAAAGGTTCTTATAAAGATGAGTATAATAAATTGTTCTCCTTAACCACAGGACAAGAAGTAATGCGGTTAAATTGCAACCAGAGAGATTTAGGTTAGACCTTAGGAAAAAATTCCTAAATGTAAGGGTAGTTAACTGGAACAAATTACCTAGGAGGTTGTGGAATCTCCATCATTGGAGGTTTCAGTAAGGTTTAAGAACAGGTTAGGGAAACATCTGTCAGGGATGGCCTAGATAATACTTAGTCCTGCCTCAGTGCCTAAATTCCCATGGGACAATGAGGTTTGAAAAATCTGCCAGTAAGCATGAACACTCATGGCTAAGTCCTGATGCCCAGCATCTATCTCACATGTAAGCCCAGGCAGGATCCTCAAACTAGGTATTCCCCCACCTATCTTGCCTGTGGGGCTAAACCAGTAGGTGTTCTCAGAGACTGCCTAACAGATTTTTAGGTGCTCAACTCTCTCCATGTATTGTCGGGGAGAGCTTGTGTGCCTAACTGGGGGCTGAGAATTCCACTAGGCAGTAGGCCACTTATGGGTTAGGTGTGGCAATGCTCAACAGAGCAGCACTTAAATACCTTTGAGGATCTGGGCCTATACTTCCACAGTCAGCAATGCTAGCAAGGCACTGGCACCCTCTTTAAGGGTAGCACCACGGTTGTTCTTCCCTGCAGCTCCAGGGTCATCAAATCTAACTGAGGTAAAATGCCATTTAGCGCTCCTATTAGAGTGAAGTGAGCCTTCGTATGACATGGGCTTGTGACTATAGGGTCTGATCTAAAATCCACCAAAATCAGGAGAAGACTCTGCATTGACTTAAGTGGGCTGTGGATAGAAGTCACAGTGTGTCACTACATGATAACATGAGTCACAGAAGAGCTAACAATGTAGAGTGTAGAGTATTTTTAAACTACTATTCTCTTATTCTAACACAGATGCATAAGGCCATGTCTACACTACAAATGTTGACCTATGTTGACCTAATTACATCAACCATAACCGTGTGCTACCTGTTGAGGTGGTGTCACTAAGTCAGCATAGAGAGGCACTTATGTCAGTGAGAGCCAAATTTAAGCAAAGACATTTCCACAGCTAGGTTGACACAAGGCAGCTATGTTGACCTAACCCTATAGTGTAGACCTGGCGTGAGTCACTGGGTACCTATCCACAGTGCAGACAGCATAACTCTTATTAAATCTAGTAGTGGATGTGTGAAAGGAGATCAGTTTCTTGTTCCCTCACTGTATCCAAATTAGTCTCATAGCTGGAGACAAATCGATGGCTGACAATGGCCTAACAACCTCTAGCACTAATAAATATGACCTCAGGTTCGACTGATGAGAATATGTAATACAATGTTCTTTCAACTTGTGTATGTCTCACAGAAAGTGTTGATGTCTTAAAATTTAAAAAAGATTCAATATGTGCTGGGTCACACAACAGTATTTTATGGGACTTTATAACATATTTTACATTAGCTCAAAATAAAGTTCCAAAAGGAAGAAGAAAGTTATTTAAAACTTTAATGTTTATTCTACACAAATAAAGAATAAAAATGCAGTCAACATTTTAATGTCTATTTTATTGTATATTTCAAATCTATTCCATTTGTTATTTATCCATACCTAATTCCCATAACCTACCCTTTTGGGAAAGGGCATTAACCTTGGTCTTACTGAAATCAATGGGAGATCTCAAGTTAACTTCAGTAGGAAATGAAAAAGAGCCCTGTATCTGTGCATTTCACTCATGCTTCCAATCCTTCTGCACTAGCTTTTTATGAAAAGTCATGAAAGTTATTTTTTGTTCTTTCAGATGTTAATGGAAAGTGAATTTTAGGCCCATAGCCAAGATTAATTTGATCATGAAACAAAATTTGTTTGAGGAAGAATTAGAATGATATAAAGGCAACTTAATTCAATCAGGGAAGAGAAACAATAGCATGATTTAAGTATTCTGTCAAACTACACCAATATCAAACTCATCATAGTGAATACTCAGAGCTATAGTCACAGCAGACAAGAAAAACCATGAACTGAAATGGACAATTGTACAATTTCAAATATCAAATATATTGTAAAAAAATTGCCTTTTCATAGAAAATGTAGCTAAAATTAGTAATAAATTGTACGAATTATTCTCCCAACTCTAGATAATGCTAGGTTTGATTTGACTTTGGATAGACAATAGGTCAGGGTGAAAATATAAAATTAAAATATTTTAACCCAATTTTCAACACTACACACAATAACTACCCACTACACACAATAACTGTTCAGAACTAAATCAATCTGTCTGAATTTTCACAGGTGTATTTCTTTATTACATGGTATAGTCTTTCTGTGAAATTTGAGACAAACTAGACAGAGTTTGAGAGATTTACAGATTCAAAAACTAGATCATCTCACTTCTTGTGCATTGTTTTATTTTTTTTTTTGGCTTGTCATAACTCCAAGATGGAATTTTCTCAAGTAAATCCATAGATGTTGGTTGGGGCAAGGAGATAAGATGCTTTGGCTTAATTGTGGAGGGTTTGTAGGTTAAATTATTAACTGTTTAAATTTATAGAGTTCCTTCGTACAATATTACTTATGTGAAATTTAGGAAGCTTGCATCTGGCTGGTGTAGGCTTTCCAAATGCAATGAAAGTCACACTGAAGAGTCTCCCTAGATTCTAGAAGCAGGATGATAGAAGGGAATACATATTGGACATAAAGGTTAAAACTCCTGATTTATATTCCAACCATTGCCTCTGGTCTTAATAGTAGTTTTCAGTTACTTAGAACTCAATAGCAAGGACTCACAATTCCTTAATAAAGTATGTAAATATGAGAGTAGCATTTCTGAGTTCTGGATGAAACAGTATGGAGATTCCAAACTCATAATGTAAAGGAGCCAGAGAGGCATTCTTTTAAAGAAATTCTAGACAAAAAGTTTTGTTAAATAGGGTGCATAAAACCTAAGAGAAATACACTCACTGGCTGTTTTGGCTGTAGAGCTGATCAAAATTATGACAAGTTTTCTTTTTTTCCCCTGTAACGAGAAAAAATATAAACTTTCATTCTTCATGAAAGCACAATTATTAAACCTTTTTGCTCAGATTTTCCAAGAAATTCATTATTGTGCAGGAATGGAGTATGGAAAAATTCAGACACTAAAATGAAAGTTTCAGAATTGTGAGTAACTAAAAACAGGGTAGAAGGGAAGAATTAGAATGGAAACTGCCTCATCTGTACCTAAAAAAACAATATCAGCCAATACACAAAATATGATGGTGGGTTTCATCCATATGAAAGACATTCACAGAACATGTACATATTATATATCTGAAACATTAACTAGGAACTAACTATTAACATTAACTAATATTAATTATCATTACTGTTGCTGTACTGGGTGTTGTACATTCATAGATAAGAAACAATCTCTTTCCTAGAGGTCTAACAATTTAAAAGACACAAAATAGACAAAAAGTAAGGGAGATCATACTATAATATATCAAATGAATATGGTGAGGAATTGATTCAGATTAGTAATTAGTATTATTGTTGGTTGTATTTTAACTGGTAGTAGAGGAAGAATGAATAATGGCAGGAATGGGGGAGTTAGTAAGCATGAGGGAGTAGGGAAAGGAAGGAAGGGAAAGAGAGACAGTCAATTGCTTAGTCATGATCATCTGACTGGGGTTTGTAGACATCAGGACTACAAAATTAAATGTAAGGAGAGATTAGAAGGAGGATACAGTAAGGTTATGAATTATATCAGGCAGTTTTTCCTCAGCATAATCTGTGATGTCGGAGAAAGCATGAAGGCGTTGAAGGGAGAAGCTGACTTGTGGGTGGTGAAGGTTGGGAACATTGAAAAGACCAATGCTGCAATAAGTTACTAGATCAGATAGGTAGGTGGGACTAAGTTGTGAAGGGTCTCCAAGGTAGGGGAAAAACTTGTTTGATGCAGAAGTGAAGGGGAAATTAATGGAATGACATAGAGAGGAAGTTGATATGCTCAGAGTGATAAGCCAGAAAGATGATCTTAGCAACAGCATAGCAAATGGATTTAGGGGAGCAAGGTTGCAGTCATCAAAACCTGAAAAGAGTCAAGATTGCAGTAGTCAAGATGTGAAATGATGAGGGCTTGGACAAGAATTTTAGCTGTGTGGACAAAGAGGAAAGGCCAATACTTTAGAGCAGTTGTATAGGAATAAAAGGTAAGATTTAGACACAATTTGAATTTTTGGGTCTAAAGCAAGAGTCAGCAACCTTTCAGAAGTGGTGTGCCAAGTCTTCATTTATTCACCCTGATTTAAGGTTTTGCATGCCAGTAATACATTTTAACGTTTTTAGAAGGTCTCTTTCTATGTCTATAATATATAACTAAACTATTGTTGTATGTCAAGTAAATAAGGTTTTTAAAATGTTTAAGAAGCTTCATTTAAAATTAAATTAAAATGCAGAGCCGCCCAGACCGGTGGCCAGGACCTGGGAAGTGTGAGTGCCACTGAAAACCAGCTTGTGTACTGCCTTTGGCACCCGTGCAATAGGTTGCCTACCCCTGCTCTAAAGAAAGGACTCAGTCAAAAGTGACACCCATGTTAATGGTCTGTGGGGGAAAAATAAAAGTTGGTGCCTAGGCCTGGAGGTTTCTACCCAGGCCCTGGTCAGACTGGCCCACACATCTCTGCCAAAAAAAGCCAGGCAGGGAGAACTATTTGGTGTGAGAGGTGTCTGTTGGTGGAGTCCCTTCTGAAGCCAATAAGAGCTGCAGGAGGAGGTAGCTCATTTGCATAGCACCTGAGGGCATGGGGACTTTATCTGGGATAGCAGATACTAGCTGATATAGAAGACTAGTGCAGCATCAGAGGAAGAAGGAGAATTGGCTACGCTGTGGGGAACAGACTGGCTGCTGGCCACATTGAGCAGTAGACAGTGCTCCAATTCCCTTCCAGACCCTCTGTCAACTGAGGTGAAGAACCACTTTACTGTACTGGCACAGGAGGAGAAGAGAAGGGCCTAATGGCTGAGGAGGAAGAGACATCTTCCCTCAAGCCTGGGAGACTCAGAAGGAGTAGATGTAGAGTGCTCATGGTAAGGGACTCCCTTCTGAGGGGGATGGAGGTATCCATCTGCTGATCTGACTTGATGTCCCAGGAGGTGTGCTGCCTTCTTGGAGCCAACATCCAAAATGTCACAGAAAGGTTGCCAAGGCTCATTCATTGCTGTGACTACTACTGTATGCTGCTCATCCATGTAGGCACTAATGCCAGGTATGACGTTAAGCTGATCAGGAGTGAGTACAGGGAGCAAGGATGGAGTTGGTGGCACAGGTGGTGTTCTTCATCCTCCCAGTTGAGGTTAAGGGCCCAGGCAGGGACATGCACATCCTAGAAATGAATGCATGACTGCTCAGATGGTGTGGACAGGAAGGGTTTGGCTTCCTCAACCATGTGATGCTGTTCTGGAAAGGAGGATTGCAGGGAAGAATCCTGACTAAGAAGTGGAAGAACTTCTTTGCACATCAACTCGCCAATCTAGAGAGGAGGTCTTTAAACAAAATTCAAAGGGGGCAAGTGACTAAAGCCCACAGGTAGGTATTTTAAAAGGTGACATTAACCGAGGGCTAAATATTGGGTGGGGCAAGGAATTGAAAAATACAATAGGGTCAAAGAAGCAGCAAGAGGAGAAACTATGAGGGCATCTGCTCTACATTTTAGATATTTATATACAAATGCAGGAGAACAGGGAATAAACATGAAGAACTAGAAGTATTATACATAAGCTAGCATATGATTCAACTAGTATAAGTGAGAACTATTGGGATAAATCTGATGACTGGAATATTTGTATAGAGTACAAGGAAGGATAAGCAGGAAAAAAAAGTAGGGAGGTGTTTCTATTATATATCAAGAATATATATAGTTGTTATGACTTCCAGAAAGGGGACAAAGGCAGAGCAGTTGAAAGTCACTGAGTGAAGATAAAAGGGGGAAAAAAACAGAGATGATGAGCTTGTCTCTACTTACCGTGGATCAATGTTGTGGTGATCGATCCACCGGGAGTCGATTTAGCAAGTCTAGTGAAGACCTGCTAAATTGACTGCCGATTAGTCACCTGTTGACTCTGGTACTTCACCAGAATGAGAAACGTAAGGTAATTGACAGGAGAGTGTCTGCCATCGACACAGCATGGTATAGATAATGCAATAAGTCAACCTAAGGTACATCGACTCCAGCTATGTTATTCATATAGCTGGAGTTGCATAACTTAGGTTGACTTAGCCCCGTAGAGTAGACCTGCCCAATATCATGCTAGTGGTATACACCACCAATGAGGAAGAGGATGTGGATAAGGCTTTCTAGAAATATCCCAAACATAAGACCTGATAATAATGGGGGACTTTAACTACCCAGACATCTGTTGGAAAATGAGTATGGCAAAACACAAAATACTAAATAAGTTATTGGAATGTACTGGGGACTATTTCTTGTTTTAGAAGGTGGAGGCAATAGTGGTGGGGGTGGGAGGGAAGGGGGAAGAAGACATTTTCAACATGATTCTGACCAACAGGGAGGAATTGGTTGCAAATCTGAAGGTTGAAGGCAATTTCAGTGAAAGTGATTATGAAATGATGGATTTCATGATTCTAAGGAAAGGAAGGAGTGAGATCAGCCGAATAAGGACAATGGACTTAAGAAAACCAGACCTTAACATAGTCAGAGAACTAGTAGGTAAGGTCCCATGGGAAGAAATCGAAGGAATAAAAGAGTTCAGGAGAGCTGCCACTTTCTCAAGGTGACAATTATTAACAGTATGACTGCAAACTATCCCCATGTAAAGGGGAAAAAAAGAAGGATAGTAAGAGGCTGATATGGCTCCATCAGGAGTTCTTTAATGATCTGAAAACAAAAGGGAATCGTATAAAAAGTGGAAACATGGACAAAATGCTTAGAATGAGTATAAAAGAATAGCAAAAGCATGTAGGGATAAAATAGAAAGGGCTAAAGCACAAAATGAATTACACCTAGCTAGGGACATAAAAGTCAATAAAAAGAGGTTTTATAAATATGCTAGAAGCAAGAGAACAACAAAGGAAAGTGTAGGTCCAATACTTAGTGGGGAAAGAGAGCTAATAACAAATTGCATTAAGAAAGCTGAAGTGTTTAATGCCTATATTACTTCCATCTTATTAAAAAGGTTAATGGTGACCGGACACTTAATATGATTAACATTAACAGCAAGGAGGAATAAACACAAGCCAGAATAGTGAAATAGCAGGTTAAAGAATATTTTGATAAGTTAGGTGTATTCAGGTCAGCAGGGCCTGATGAAGTTCATCCTAGGGTACATAAGGAACTAGCTGAAACAACCTCAGAACAAGTAGCGATTATCTTTTAGAACTCATGGAGGACAGGTGAGGTCCTAGAGGATTGGAGAAGAACAAACATAGCACCTATAAAAAAGGAGAAAAAAGAGGCCTTGGGAATTATAGACCAGTCAGCCTAATTTCCACACCTGGAAAGATTCTGGAACAAATTATTAAACAATCAGTTTGTAAGCAGCTAGAGGATTATAAGATATAAAGTAATAACCAGCGTCAATTTTTCAAGAACAAGTCATGCCTAAACAACATAACTTTCTTCTTTGACGGGGTTACTGGTCTTGTGGAAAGGGGGGAAGCTGTAGACATGATATATAGCAATTTTAGTAAGACTTTTGACACAGTCCCGCATGATATCCTCATAAGCAAGCTAGGGAAATGTGGTCCAGATGAAATTACTGTAAAGTGGATGTATAACTGATTTAAGAACATACTCAAACTGGGGGACTTAGCTGGTGCAGTCCAGTGCTAGTCAATGTTTTCATTAATGACTTGGATAATGAAATGGAGCGTATGCTTATAAAATGTGTGTCTTATACCAATTAGGAGAGGATGAGAACACTTTGTAGGACAGAATGAGAATTGAAAAGGACCTTGACAAATTGAAGAATTGGTCCAAAATCAACAAGATGAAATTAAATAAAGGCAAGTGAAAATCACTAAACTTACAAAGGAAAAATCAAATGAAAACTGGGGCATGAGTTGTTAGGCAGTAATACTTCTACTACTTCTAGGTATACTTGGTTCTGCCTCAGCGGGGCAGGGGCTGGACTAGATGATGTCTCAAAGTCCCTTCCAGCTCTACATTTTTATGATTATATATGCACAATGGACAGTAAAGAACAATGATGGGCAACCTGTGGCCCGTGGGTTGCACGTGGCCCATCAGGATAATCCGCTGGCGAGCCGTGAGATAGTTTGTTTACATTGATCGTTTGCAGGCATGGTCACCCGCAGCTTTCAGTGTCTGGGGTTCGCTATTCCCGACCAATGGGAGCTGCGGAAAGCGGCAAGAGCCACATGGGACATACTGGCCACCGTTTCTCCATTACATGTATGGAGGCAAGTTTTGTTTTCTGTTCGTCATGTGTAGTGAGGGACTTGGTTCTTTGAAATGTCTCAGCAGTATCCTTTTGCATAAATTGATGGCTGTTTTAAAGCAGGACGGTGTGGCATTTCCTTTATGCAGGTCAAGAAATTAAAATTTGACAGAGGTGATGATGGAATAATTTACTGCCTCAGCAACGTGGCTGCAGATGGCCATCCACATGGGGGAATATTGTTGAGTCAGTGAGGTTGGCTGCCTACAGTCTGGGAGGTTTACATTTAAAATGTAAAACAATATTTTGGATCAGGCAAAAATTGGGCAATGATGTCCATTTTATATTATGCCAGATTTGCCTTTATTCCTCGTGATCTTGGATGAGAGCAGGATAAAGAAATAGAATTTAACCATTGGCACACTAACCAGCAATGTACTGACAAGTAGTCATTTTGAGGAGATTTTGTTATATCCACTGGGATAGCGTGGGAGTCTTTTTGTTAGTAAAACACATGGAGCAGAGTCCAGAATAACATGTTTGAATTATTTCCAGGGTTTTTTTTCTCTGTTCCAGTGAATAAGATTAATACTACAGGTAGGTCACATATAGAAATTCACAGAACAATAACTTGATTTGCAGTTGTACAAGTTGTCCCCAGGGTACTGAAGGAATTAGCTGAAGAAGTCTCGGAGCCACTGGCAATAAGATTTACAAAACCATTGATGACAGAAGAGGTCTCAGAAGACTGGAGAAGGGCAATGTAGTGATCATCTTGAAAAGGGGGAAAAAGGAGGAGCCAGGGAACTATAGACTAGTCAGTCTAACTTCAATACCTGGGAAGCTACTAGAGCAATGTATAAAACATTCAAATTGCGAATATCTGGAAGATGAAGGATTAATCACCAGCCAGCATAGATTTACTAAGAACAAATCATGCCAAACCGGCTTGATTTCATTCTTTGACAGAGTAATTGGTTTGGTGGATAGGATAAAGGAATGGACATAATATATCTGGACTTCAGCAAGGCTTTTGGTACAGTCCTACATGACATTCTGATAAGTGCACTAGGGAAAAGTTGGCTCTGTGGAACTACCATTAAGTGGATATATAATTGGTTAAACATCCTCAGACCAAGGATAGCTATTAATGGAATTATATCAGATTGGAATGAAGTCTCAAGTGCAGTTCCACAGGGATCTGTTTTGGGTTCAGTGTTATTTAACATCTTTATTCATGACTTGGATGTAGGAATAAAGAGCATACTGATCAAGTTTGCAGATGACACAAAGCTGGGGGGCTTGCCAACACTTTGGAGGATAGAGCTAAAATTCAGAGGGATCTTGGTAAATTGGAGAACTGGACTACAGACAACAAAATGAAAGTCAAAAAAGACAAATGTGAGATGCTACACTTAGGGGAAAAACAAATACACAGATACAGAATGGGGGAAAACTGGCTTGGCAGCAGCACTACTGAGAAGGATCTGGAAGTTGTGGTGGATCACAACTTTACCATGAGTCAGCAATGCAATGCTGTTGCAAAACAAGCAAATGCAATTTTAGGCTGCATTAACAGAGGCATAACATGCAAGTCATGGAAGAAGACAGTAACACTCTACATGGCACTGGTTAGTCCTCAGCTGGAGTACTGTGTCCAGTTTTGGTCACCAATTTATAGGAAGGATGTAGAAACTGGAAAGGATACACAGGCAAGTGACGAAGATCAAAGTGATAGAATGCAAACTATATGAGCAAAGGCTGAAGGAACTGGGTAAGTTTAGTTTGGAAAAGGGGAGATTAAGGCGGAACATGATAGCAGTCTTCAAATACTTGAAAGGCTGTCATAAAAAAAAAAGATGGAGAAAAGTTCTCTCTTGCCACAGAGGGCAGGATAAGAGGCAGTGGGTTCAAACTACAGCACAGCAGATTTAGATTAAATCTCAGGGAACACTTTCTAACTGTAGGAACAGTAAGACAATGGAAAAGACTGCCTCGGCAGTTTGTGGAAGCTCCTTCAGTAGAGGTTTTCAAAAGTAGGCAGGAGAGCCATCTATCTTGGATGGTTTAGACACAATAAATCCTGCATCTTGCCAGGGGGGTAGATCAGATGACCCTTGAGGTCCCTTCTAACCCTATGATTCATTGCCCATGTTTAAAAGAGGAGCAATACATAAAATTCATCACTCATCTCCTTATATCAGTTCTACAGTTCAATCACTCACCGTGTAGTAAGGGGAAAGCAAGGGAAGCAGAGACACTGGAATGGTAGAGGATAGTCCACTGATAATTGTGAAAGCAGACCCACCAGAGCAAAAGAGGAAAGAACTGCTGCAGTAGTGAGGAAAGCTGTTCAGGCAGTAAGAGCAGAGTCACTAGAGGGTTAAGGAAACACACCTGAGCAGCTGGGAACTGGAGAGCAACAGAGAGGAAGAGACAGTAGTGTGAGAGAGGGGGCCAAAAGGAACTTTGAGATCGAGACAGTTGCCCTTTGAAGGCAATTCCCATTATAGGACTCCTGGGAGATTAGAGTAAGATAATAATGATTGGATGGTGTTTGGAAGACAGGAGCAGAGATGAAGATGGGAAGAAGAGAGCAATGAATCAGAGAGAATGGCAGCCTGTACAGAGATAGATCTAGGAGCTGGATCCATTTACTACAGAGTATGTAGTAGCTGAAGCTCTGGTTAAAGTTACATAGAGTTTCACATTTCAGACCCCTGGTTTCATTAGCCCAGAACGTTCTAAAATATTTCATTTTTGTGCTGAAACTTTCCAAGGTTGATTAGAGCACAAAGGTGAATTAGTTTTGAAAATTTAAGCTAATTTTTTGGTGGTTCAGCAGGACATATACTTTATCCTCTGTAAAATATTTCAATAATTATTGTGTACACATGAAACTCAAAGAGAGCTGAATTTTATATCAATTGGAAACACACCATCTCCAAGCTTTTTGAGATCAGCACATGACTGAAGTGCAGTTGACTGTAACTTAACCTAGATATAACTGAAGTGATGCTAGTGATGAAGTCTCTGCCTTCACAAACAAATTTGTTGTTTAGGACTTCTGTGATTTCTTTTGGAAGGAGATTATAGAGGCAGGTTAAAAGGTGAGAGAAAAGGTGGTAATTAATGGAACCAAAGGGGGAAAATGGAGGCTACAAAGTGGATTTGATTAATGAAGGGCAAGGAAAGAGTGAGCTAGGGCAGCAAAGGTGTCATGCTAGTGAGAAGAAATGGGCAGTTTAGGAATGAGTGGCAGAAGGAGGCCTCAGGCTTCTCTGGTGGAGAGAGTCAGGGACTGGGAAAGGTAGGCCGTATTCTCTCCGCTGATTCCTGGCTGCTGTTGAAAGCAGATGGAAGGTTGCAGAGTGATATCAATAATGTAAAAACTAGCAACAACCCACTAAGCTGCTGCAGTAGGAGTGAGGCCTGGGTAGGCCTCCATGTCTTGAAATCTCTGCCCAGGGTTGCAGCCCTAAAAATTTTTGAACTGTGGTGCAGATTTGGACTTTCCACCTATCAAGATGTCATTAACCACTTACATTTCATCTTCCACCCCCTCACCTCCCAGCACCACCAGAATCCCTCTAATTCATTACATAATCACCATTAAACCACTTAAGTTTTTTTACTACTATCAATTTCATCTCTAGTACAAAGTTCTGGCCCAAATTAGTAAAAGCTAAGACAGTGTAAGGGGCAAAATAACTGTTTAAGTTCAGGATATGATACAAAACAATACAGATTCATTTCATGTAATGGCATCAGTCTCTAAGGGTATGTGTACACTACCCACCTGATCGGCGGGCAGTGATCGATCCAGCAGGGATCGATTTATCGTGTCTAGTCTAGACATGATAAATTGATCCCCGAGCACTCTCCCATCGACTTCTGTACTCCAGCGCCACGAGAGGTGCAGGCAGAGTAAATGGGGGAGTGACAGCAGTCGACTCACCACAGCGAAGACTCTTTACTAAGTCGATCTAAGTACATCGACTTCAGCTACGTTATTGATGTAGCTCAAGTTGCATAACTTAGATCGATTCTCCCCCTCCCCCTAGTGTAGACCAGGCCTAAACCACGATATTACTTAGGTTTTCATATAGACTGTAACTAACAATATTTTACAGCCATGGTTCTCAAACTTTGCCATGTTGTGACCTCTTATTAAGATAGAGAGCCTTTCATGGATCAGCTCTCCTTCCATCCACCTTATTCCTGTCTTTTCTTGTAGTAAATATGATTAGTTATAAGAAAAATTAAGATTGCAATAAAGAGACAGCAGAAGAAAAAACTCTCCTTAATGTGGTGAGTGCATCAGCTTAGTTTTGCCCCTCATTTTGTAACTGCCAACCCTCTCATTTTTGTGTCTTCAGAAAATTTAATCACAGCTGAAAGTATACCAATGAAGCACCTGACAAAGAAGGAGACTCATTAACAAGCTTCATTTCCTATGCAGCAATCCAAGCAAGCAGAAGCATACAAAAGATCACTGGCAGGAATACAAAGAAACTGTGCTTGAAGACTGACAAGTAAAACTTTCTGAGATAGTAGGACTACATCTTCTTTCAGTTGTGCATTGTGCTGGTGGAAACAACTCCACCTGCACGTACTCTATGCACCACCAATAGTCCAGGGAGCACAATTTGAGAAGAGGTGCCAAGCATCATGCACTGGGCATGACAGTCCACATCTGGCAGCCCTGTCATGCATTCTAACACCTGTCCTGCAACTTCAAGTACACAACAGGGCTTTTCTTGAAATTATTCCTCCCACATCCTGTTGTCCTGTGGCACAGGACAACTGAAACAGGATGAAGAGACTGTCTCTCCTGCATGCTCAATGCTTCACTGCTGGCACCCAGACAGCCTAGAAAAGGAGGAAACAGAGGCTGCATGAGTTACTCATTACTCAAGAGGAAGGGTAGGGGGAGGAGAGAGACTGGGCAGGCAGGGAAGACAAACATCTGTGGGGCTATTGGAAAGGTTGCATCATGCTTTCCCACCCCAGGGTTGTCACTTGTCCCTTTCCTACTCCCACTCAAACCTCCAAGTGTTGTCCCCTCCTCACCTCCCAGACTAACTCGACTGGTTCCAATATCCTGGTTTCCCCTGGCTTCCTCAGTTACCTTTGGCTCCCTGTAGGCCCCAAACTTCCCCTGACATTTCTGCCTGTGACAAATATCACACATGGAGACTCACAAAACTTGCAGCTATGACTGATTTAAAAAGTTTATGCAGACAGCTATAGGGGGAGCTGATACTGACCCCCTCTGTTTAGTTGCCTAACTCTTTACATAGTCAATGATTTCTAACTCATTTATTGAGAAGTTATAATACTGCCTTTGTTTTGGGAACTTCAACAGGGAGAAAACCTTCAGGCTAGAGTGTGACGGATTCAGTTACAGAGACCTCCTTAGAGCTTTTACCTGATGTGCTGAGACTACCTCTGAGCCTATTTTCTCTGCCAGTTTGGGCCTCCAGAACCCTGCTTTGTTGAGCCAGACAGGCAAGCCTGCAGTAACAGACCCAGGGTCTGAACCACACCCCCAGAACTGCAGACTTAACTGAAAACAGCTTAAGAAGTGCTCCTGTCTCCAGCACCCAGACACCTGGCTCCCAATGGGATCCAAACCCCAAATAAATCCATTTTACTCTGTAGTATAAAGCTTATACAGGGTAAACTCATAAATTGTCCGCTGTCTATAACACTGATAGAGAGATATGCGCAACTGTTTGCTCCCCCAGGTATTAATCACTTACTCTGGGTTTAAAAATAAACAAAAGTGATTTTATTAAGCATAAAAAATAGGATTTAAGTGGTTTTAAGTAATAATAGACAGAACAATGTAAGTTACCTAGCAAAATAAAACAAAACACGCAAGTCTAAGCCTAATAAAGAAACTGAATACAGGTAAATATCACACTCAGAGATGCTCCAACAAGCTTTTTTTACAGACAAGACTTCTTCCTAGTCTGGGCCCAATCCTTTTCCCCGGTACAGTCCTTGTTAGTTCCAGCTTAGGTGGTAATTGGGGGAATTCTCCATGACTGGCCCCTTTTCTTCTGTTCCACCCCCTTTTATAGCTTTGGCACAAGGCAGGAATCCTTTCTTTCTCTGGGTCTCCCCCCTTCCTTCTAAATTGAAAAGCTCCAGGTTTAAGATGGATTTCAGTATCATGTGACATGTTCTCATGTCCTTTGAGACTTCATTACTCACTGGCGGGCACCCACCTATACAGAAAGACTTACAAGTAAACAGAGCCTTTACAACCAATTGTCCTAGTTGATGGGAGCCATTAAGATTCTAAGCCACCATTAATGGCCCACACTTTGCATAATTACAATAGGATCTCAGAGTTGTATTTTATATTCCTAGTTTCAGATACAAGAATGATACATTCATACAAATAGGATGACCACACTCAGTAGATTATAAACTTTGTAACGATACCTTAAATGATACCTTTTGCATAAAACATATTGCATTTACATCATATCCCATTTCTAAACATATTTTTATAAAATTATGGAGTGCAACATCACATGGGGAAGACCCTTTCTTTGTCCCATGAAATTCCAGTCAGGTTTGGCTGAGAGACAGACTTCTGAAAATTGTCATTTCCTTTACATCACTTGTATTGTCAACAAATTTTAGTAGAACATCAAAATAACTGAATATAAATATATTCTAATCTAAACATTAACATTATAATCTAAAATGCCAAAGCCGCAACAACTGCATTAGAAACCTGGGAGAAGACAGCTTCTGGATGTGCAAGGGATGGGAAGAGGAGAGGGAAGCAGGCCACACACAGTTTCACTCCAGACCCAGAATTAGGTTCCAATGGCCTCTCCCATTTCTAGGGGCACCACATGATGAAGGAGCTCTCCTTGCTTCCCAGAAGAGTGCTAGGTTGGTCTTCCCCTGGTAACTCATTGGACCCATCTCATAGGCTCAATGGCATCCACCCTCCATGATAACAACCTTCTTTTGGTGCCTACTAATATGGTTTGTCCTGAAGCTCAAGCTGTGCCATAGTGCTTGAAGGTTCAGGGTTCAAATGCTACTGATGAGAGGGATTATTATAATTGCACAGAATGTATTCTTTGTTTTAACCTTTTTCTTGTAAAAAACCTAAGAAATTACATATAAAAAGTCTACTTTAAGAATACTATTTAGGTTGCAGAGTCAAACACTACGAACACTACCTGCGTCTGATGAAGTGGGTATTCACCCACGAAAGCTCACGCTCCAAAACGTCTGTTAGTCTATAAGGTGCCACAGGATTCTCTGCTGCTTTTACAGATCCAGACTAACACGGCTACCCCTCTGATACTTGACTACGAAGTTAGGAAATTCCAGAATTAACATCGTCTGTGCCACCATATTATGATACAGTCTTTAATTATATGATCATATACTGTTTTTTTTCCACAGGACCCTGTCTCATTCAGTGCACAGGATGGATGATGCTCTGGAAGTGAATGAGGGATGCATAATAAATCAGACTGTTTGTAGGATCCTTGCCTTATTTGCCCTAGAAGCTGCCAGGTGTACACTGCACAAAGAAGAGGCCTACAGGAAGAAAAAGAGAAATGAATACCACTCAGGAGAACTCAGTTCTCTCACTTCCCCTGCCACAGTCCTTTTATGTGATGCTGAGCAAATCTTTTAAACCAACATTTGGGCAGATGGCTATTAACTGTGTGTTGCTTATTTTCTGATTATCTAACTTCAAACACTTGAAGCCTGATATGCAGAAGTGCTGAGCACTCAATAATGAAGCAAATTATAATAGTCAAGATGGGATGAGATTAAAACATGGTTGAAGTTTTCACCAAAGGTGGAATTGAGGCTGTCTTATATAAGCAATATTGCTCAGGTGATGGGAAGCAGATTCACTAAGTGCTTATCTACATAGATTTTTCCAGTTACAGTGAGTTAATTATACAGTATATTTAAACTGCTATAGTTGTGCTGACATAACTTCTCTGCGTGGACACTCTTATTCTAAAATAAGATCTGCTTCTAAGGTGACATAAGCTAAACTGGAAAAAGACCCTTAAACTGAAATAAGAGTGTCTACATGGGGAGTTACATCAGGGTATAAATAGCACCCTACCTTTTATCATTATAACCACCCCATGTAGACAAGTCCTTACAAGAAAGATGTGAGGAGAGCAAGAATTCAGAGTCAACTAGGACACAAATGTTTGCATGATTGAGACATGGTGGTCAATTGAGTGGCATGGAAAAAAGCAAAAGTATGAGAATGGGAGAAAGAAATAGAGAGAAAAATGATATTGGCATCACTGGTTAGTTAAAGGGTGAGGTGCCAACAATATGAAACAAGAATAGAAATGGAGTTGGGATACTGTGGTACAGACTGGACAGGGACAGAAGCTGCGAGTAAGGACCTTAAATTAGATTCTCTGTCTCTCTCCTCTCTCATGTTCTTGTTCTGTCATATCTGAATGCCTTTTCTTTGACAGTAGGCTAGAGGAGTCAGTGGAAGGATTTGCACTGGGCAGAGACCTGTCAGGAAGGATGGTTTTGGGATACAGAGTTGCCACCTGGAATTGCTGTAGTTGGGGATTTGGAGGTCTTGTTTCCAGTCAGTTTTGGCCAGTGGTCTAATCTCTGCATTGCTATTTGGGGGGATCCTTCCTTTGCTGTTGAAGATCTTTTCCCAGTTGTTTTTTCATCATTTCTTTGGCAGAGCTTCTTCTATTTTTTTCTTTTTTTGGAGCGGTTTGTCATAGTTTCTTGCTAGGTTGTTGGAGGTTGTATTGAACATTATCAGTGCATCTTTAGTGTCATTATCAAGGAAGGGCAGAGTCTGTGATTCTGTAAAGGCTGTAAGACTGAGTGGCCTCATCGGTATTATACAACTTCTTTCTAAGAAATAGAACAAAAATGCTTCTGTTTAATATCAACCGGCAGCATATTAAGGGCCTGATCCAAGCACTAAAGACCTGATCCATTTACTGCCATTTACATCCGTGGGCTTTGGATGAGACCTTAATTTTGAAATTCATTACAATTGTGGATTTGGATCATAATTTGATGCTACTTTCAGATTTTGAATTCTTTCTTTCTTTGCAATCTTTGTTATGGAAAGTTATAAAGTATGTATTTTTAACCAGGGAGTTTTTTGGTTAAATAAATATTTAACTTACCAGGTAAATTTTATTTAGATATTTCAACATTGTGTATTGTTCTTTTTTAATTATAGAATATGCATATATTTTGTTATGCAACTTCATTAAAAGGTGCATTATTTGTAGTAATCGCTATGAATACTATACTATTTAGGCATTTTTGAACTTTTCTACCTCTTGTTTTATGTGAAGAAAATCCCATTTCTTGGGTTATATATATTATAGACTTTATTTAGATTTTACTTTTAAATTGAAAATGTAAGTTATAGCATATCAATATTGTGGACATGGAACATAGTAGGTTTTGTATAAAACTGCTGGCAGAATATGGCTATAGATACGTACAAGTGCACTCAAATTCTGACTGGCAGCTGGAAACAGACATAAAGTAGCACTCATAAGTGCACAAATAAGTGCATATATGTAGCGGAAAAGCAGTGTTAACATGTACCGACATTGAGACCAAGACAAGTCCCATGTACATTGCTCTAACCTAACACCACTATATTTCTATTAAGAATGAAAATAATCTGCACATGATGGGTCTGCACAGAAGTGAACCCATATGTGCAAACTGATGGACCATACCCTGTGACCCTAAGGCAACAGCTTTTTCCTTGACAGCAGCCTGTTGGAGGGCTTGCAAAATGTTCTCTCAGCAATATTTTGTAGAGCACAGAATAGGAGGAGCACACTTCACCCTGTGCTTTCATTTCCAGATCTGTTTTTTCCATCATATGTCTGTCTGTAGTCTAAACCAGAATATGGGCCGACATTCACTGTGTAAGGATGTAAATAAGTTTTCAATATTAAATTCTAAAAAAAGTCCCA
>NC_133770.1:126636741-126779914 GCF_003597395.2 Chelonoidis abingdonii
AAGCCTTGTGCATTCTGACATCATAGTGCACATTACCCAGAGCCAGTCAGGCACAAGGGGCTGTTCCTTAGCCACTGGAACAGTTTGAATAGTAGGAGAGGTTCTGAGCATGATTCTGATTTCATGTTAGTTTTACACTGTATATTTTTTAACTTCAGTGATTTTAAGTAGGATCAGAATCAGACCCTTCATGTCTCATTGACACACAAATCTTAAAATATCCTTTCCCAAAACACTGACAATAGGGCCAGAAAAATATAACAGGCAAGGAATATTGTGAATCTCTTAACTTGTCAGACATGGCCACAATTTTTTCTCCATTTTACATTATCATTGTGCCTGTATTGAGCCCAATAACTTGTGTTTGTCTAAAGCATATTTTCCAGAAAGGCATCCACCGATTTCAAGACTTCAAGAGATGGAGAATCCACCAGTTCCCTTGGTAGTTTGTTTCAATGGTTAGTAACCCTGATTGTTAAAAAATTGTGCCTCATTTCTAATTTGAATTTGTCTGACTTCAGCTTCCAGCCACTGATTCTTGTTATGCCTGTCTCTGCTACGTAAACAAACTCTTTAGAGTCCAGCATTTTCTCCCTGTGAAGAAGGTACTTACACAGTGTAATCAAGTTACCTCTTAATCCTCTTTTGTGATAACCTAAAGAGAGCTCTTTAAGTCTCAGTATAAGGCAATCATTTTTGTGACTCTTCTGCACTGTCTCTGGTTTTTCAACATCCTTTTTAATATGTGAACACCAGAACTGTATGCAGTATTCCAGTATCAGTCTGACTAATGCCCTATACAAAGGTGAAATCACCTCTTTAGTTCTATTCACTGCTTTCATGTGTATACATCCAGGGATCTCATTAGACCTTTTTGCCATAGTACTGTACTGGGAGCTGGTGTTCAGTTATTTGTTCACTATGACCCCTGAATTCTTTTCAGAGTCACTGCTTTCAGGATACTGTCCATCATACAGTAGGTGTGATATGCATTCCTTGTTCCTAGATGTATAACTTTGCATTTGGCTGTATTAAAATACATTTTGTTTGAATGATCCAGCTTATCAAATGACCTAGTTCAGCCTGTATGACTGCCCTGTACTCATCATTTATCACTCCATCAATCTTTGTGTCATCCACAAATTCTATTAACAGTGATTTTTATTTTCTTCCAGATCGTTGTTAAAAATGTTGAATAGGATCATGCCTGGTATCGATCCCTGGGGACTCCACAAGAAACACGCCTATTCAACAATTCCCCATGGACAGCTATTTCTTTTTAGTCCATTCTCTCTCACCAGCCGCTCCCTCTGGAACAGTGACAACTGATCCACCTCTCTTCCTACTCCCTCAGGCTCCTAAGCAAAACTGTTCAGAACATTTTCAGCAAACTTGCATGCTGTTTCATCTAAGCTGAAATGTTTCATGGATGCCTAAATGTTTCAATGAAGTTTTAGTCAGGAAGAGATTGGTGGAGAGAGAGAGAGAGAGCCCCTTACACTCCATAGTTTGTTGGTTAGGGCACTAGCCTAGGATGCGAGAGTTCCAACTTCAGAATTGCTCTGCTTGATAGAGAGTGGTCTGAACTGAAAAACTCTACTCTGAAATCAGAGAGAGAAGGGGCTTGAATCTGTGTCTTCCATATCCCAGGCCAGTGCACAAACCAACACATACACACCTTCTTTCCTTTTTAAAAAAAAACTTCAAGTTTTGGTCTGAAAACTGACATTTTGACACAGTTCCATTTTTTGTGGCAACATCAAAAGGTTCTGACTTCCTTCAAATGTGTAATGAAATTTCACAACCTCAGAAGTTGCCATGAAACAGATTAGTCGTCCTCTGGCCAGCTCTACGCCTAAACTCTTGCACCCAAATTATTATAGAATCATACAAATGTAGGTCTGAAAGGGATCTTGAGAAGTCATCGAGTCCAGCCCCCTGCACTAAGGCAGAACCAAGTAAACCTAGATAATTCCTGACAGGTGTTTGTCCAACCTGTTCTTAAAAACCTCTAGTGATGGGGATTCAACAACCTCTCTTAGAAGACTATTCGAGAATTTAACTATCCTTGTAGTTAGAAAGTTTTTGTTAATATCTCACTTAAATTGCCTTTGCTATAAACCATGTCTGTCTTTTAAGAGATATACTGGGAGGATTCTCCCTAAAACTTTTCCTTATCTGGTGCATCCACGCAAGGCTGGCCTAAATATATTAAAATACCTAGAGAATCAGAAACATAAAATTAGAAAATACCACACCTGTACAATGTGATTGTGGTAATGTTGTTCTAACAACCTTAATTTTTGCATTTTTAAAATTTTATCTTAATGATGCACTGGCATTTTTTGTATTTATTTATATATTGGATGCAAAAAACCTAGATACTAAATCTATAGGATTTAAAGTAAGGAAAATAATCCAAAATAAGAGCATCAGCAAAGGCTTTGACTTCAGGTTTAGCTCACGCTCTTGTACTTTGGCTTTACAGGAGCTTGAGATCAGTAACTGATGTCACGTGCCACATATGCACATATTCTGCAATGGAGAGAGCTAAGGCTGAAATGGCTATTTTAACTATGAATTTCCATCATTTTGTAGTTTAGAAATGAGCTAGCCTCAAGACTTGCTGGGACCAAAAAGTCAAAGGACTCAAAATATCAACAAATATATACATTTGCAACATTCCATCTCATTCAATCAACAGTTGCAGAAAATCCCACAGAAAAGTTTGCATTAATAAAATTTACAGCCCATTTTCCAGATCAAAAAGAGTTGGATGAGTTCAAATAAACTTTAAACATTTTTTTATGAACCTTCTGAATTTTGCCATCATTTCATTAAATCAAGATCTAATATACCTCTACCCCCAATATAATGCTGTCTGCGGGAGCCAAAAAATCTTACTGTGTTATAGGTGAAACTGCGTTATATCGAACTTGCTTTGATCCGCTGGAGCATGCAGCCTCATCCTCCCTGGAGCACTGCTTTACCGCGTTATATCAAAATTGGTGTTATATCAGGTTGTGTTATATTGGGGTAGAGGTGTATTACTTTATGGTTTATGGATTTTTGTGGATTTCCTTTTGTTTTTTGCTTTAGTTTTTGGTAGTTAAAAATAGGAAAAACTGATATGAGTAGAAGTGTATAAAATACTAATAAACATAGATCATACTACAGTATACCCAATGACTCTGAACTCTTAGAGTCTATTGTGTCAACTTAACACCATTAATTTGGGCTTGAATAGGGACTCGGGAGTGGCTGTCTCACTACAAAAGCAATTTTCCCTCTCTTGGTACTGACACCTCCTCATCAATTATTGGAAGTGGACCACATCCACCCTGATTGAATTGGTCTTGTCAGCATTGGTTCTCTACTTGTACTGTAACTCAATTCTCTTCATGTGCCAGTGTATTTATGTCTGTATCTGTAATTTTCACTCCATGCATCTAAAGAAGTGGGGTTTTGTACCCATGAAAGCTTATGCTGAAATAAATCTATTAGTCTTTAAGCTGCCATTGGACTCCTCAATGTTATTGTTCAAAGTGTATTTTAGGCCACTTTAATATGAATTATAGAATCATAGAAGATTAGGGTTGGAAGAGGCCTCAGGAGGTCATCTAGTCCAACCTCCTGCTCAAAGCAGGACCAACCCCAATTAAATCATCCCAGCCAGGGCTTTGTCAAGCCTGACCTTAAAAACCTCTAAGGAAGGAGATTTCACCACCTCCCTAGGTAACCCATTCCAGTACTTCATCACCCTCCTAGTGAAAAAGCTTTTTCTAATATCCAGCCTAGATCTCCTTCACTGCAACTTGAGATCATTGCTCCTTGTTCTGTCATCTGCCACTACTGAAAAAAGCCTATCTCCTTCCTCTTTGGAACCCCCTTTTCAGGTAGTTGAAAGCAGCTATCACATCCCACCCTACACTCTTCTCTTCTGGAGACTAAACAATCCCAGTTTCTTCAGCCTCTCCTCATATATCATGTCCCCAATCCCCCTAATCATTTTCATTGCCCTCCATTGGTCTCTCTCCAATTTCTCCACATTCTTTCTATAGTGAGGGGCCCAAAACTCGACGCAATTCTCCAGATGTGGCCTCATCAGTGCCAAATAGAGGGGAATAATCACTTCCCTGAATCTGCTGGCAATTCTTCTACCAATGCAGCCCAATATGCCATTAGTCTTCTTGTGAACAAGGGCACGCTGTTGATTCATACCCAGATTATCATCCACTGTAATTCCCAGGTCATTTCTGCAGAACTGCCCCTTAGCCAGTCAGTCCCCAGCCTTTAGCAGTGTGGGATTCTTCTGTCCTAAGTACAGGACTCTGCACTTGTTCTTTTTGAAACTTATCAGATCTCTTTTAGCCCAATCCTCCAATTTGTCTAGGTTACTCTGGACCCTATCCCTATCTTCCAGCGCATCTACCTCTCCCCACAGTTTAAGGTCATCTGCAATCTTGCTAATGGTGCAAATCATCTCATCATCCAGATCATTAATGAAGATGTTGAACAAAACCAGCCCCAGGACCAGTCCCTGGGGCACTCCTCTTGATACTGGCTGCCAACTAGACATCAAGCCATTGATAACTACCTGTTGAGCCCAACGATCTAGCCAGCTTTCTATCTACCCTATAGTCCATTCACCCAGCCCATATTTCTTTAACTTGCTGGCAAGAATACTGTGGGAGACCATATCAAAAGCTTTGCTAAAGTCAAGGTTTATCACGTCCACTGCTTCCCCATATCCCCAGAGCCAGTTATCTCCTTATAGAAGGCAATCAGGTTGGTCAGGCATGACTTGTCCTTGGTCCTCCAAGTGCTTCAAAATGGTTTCCTATTTGATTTTTCCAGGGACTGAGGTGACACTGACTGGTCTGTAGTTCCCCGGATTCTCTTTCTTCCCTTTTTAAAAGATGGACACTATATCTGCCTTTTTTCAGTCATCCAGGACCTCTCACAATTGCCACAAATTTTCAGAGATAATGGCCAATGGCTCTTCAATCACATAAGCCAACTCTCTCAGCACTCTTGGATGCAGCGCATCCGGGCCCATGGACTTGTACATATCCAGCTTTTCTAAATAGTCCTTAACCTGTTCTTTGACCACTAATGGCTGCTCACCTCCTCCCCATACTGTGCTGCCCAGTGCAGCACTTGGGAGCTGACCTTGTCTGTAAAGACCGAGGCAAAAAAAGCACTGAGTACTGCAGCTTTTTCTACATCATCTGTCACTAATTTGCCTCCCCTATTCAGTAAGGGTCCCACACTTTCCCTGACCTTCTTCTTGTTGCTAACATACTTGGAGAAACCCTTCTTGTTACCCTTCACATCCCTTGCTAGTTGCAACTCCAGTTGTACTTTGGCCTTCCTGATTACACCTCTGTATGCTCGAGCAATATTTTTATACTCCTCCCTAGTCATCTGTCCAAGTTTCCTTTCCTTGTAAGCTTCCTTTTTGTGTTTAAGATCACTGAAGATTTCTCTGTTAAGCCAAACTGGTCACCTGCCATACTTGCTATTTTTTCTGCACATTGGGCTGGTTTGTTCCTGTACCCTCAATAAGGCCTCTTTAAAATACAGCCAGTTCTCCTCGACTCCTTTCTTCCTCATATTAGCCTACCAGGAGATCCTGCCCATCAGTTCCCTGAGGAAGTCAAAGTCTGCTTTTCTGAAGTCCAGAGTCCGTATTCTTCTGCTCTCCTTTTTTCCTTTTGTCAGGATCCTGAACGCAACCATCTCATGGTCACTGCTGCCCAGATTGCCACCCACTTCTACTTCCCCTACCAATTCTTTCTTGTTTGTGAGCAGCAGGTCAAGAGGCACACAGCCTGTAGTTGGTTCCTCCAGCACCAGGAAGTTGTCCCCAACACTCTTGAAAAACTTCCTGGATTGTCTGTGCACTGCTGTATTGCTCTCCTAGAGATGTCAGGGTGATTGAAGTCCCCCATGAGAACCAGGGCCTGGGATCTGGAAACTTCCGTTAGTTGTCCAAATAAAGCCTTGTCTACCTCATCCTCCTTGTCTGGTGGTCTATAGAAGACACCCACCACCACATCATCCTTGTTGCTCTCATTTCTAAACTTAACCCAAAGACTCTCAACAGGCTTTTCTCCAGTTTCATACTGGAACTCTGAGCAATCATACCGCTCTCTTACATACAATGCAACTCCTCCACCTTTTCTCCCCTCTCTTCTCTATCCTTCCTGAACAGTTTATACCCATCCATGACAGTGCTCCAGTCATGTGAGGTACCCCACCAAGTGAAGATTAAAGCACACTAGAAGTATAGTTTTCTAGCAATGTCAACAGCTTGTTATGTATTTAAAAGAGCAGGGTCAGTCTCTTTGTTATATGTTTGTACATTGACTAGCACAATAGGGCAATGGCCTCTATTTGCTACTACAATAGAATTAAATAATAATACTATATAAACAATAACATATATTGCACATGAGCAGTGCATGCTGTATGGCATTGTAGGCCTGTTTATCAATCAGTAGTTGCTCTGTGGACACATTTTAAATCCCCATATATTAATGCTGATTATTTTAACTATCTAAAGATACTGGTCTAGTTATGGATAAAGAGTCTCCATATTATTAGTTGTTAAATCATAGTTGTTTGTTTAGAAACAGAGGAAGGGAGAAAGCACCTAAATCAATTCAAGCAGAATGTCTTTCTATGAACAACACTGGAATAGGGGATTCATTTCCCAAGACATTCATTTTAAGAGGTTTGTATCAGTCCAAAAGGCCTGGGCACATTTTTAGGAAAGGGCATCACATTGAAATTGGTATAGTATAAAAATTAATTTATCATCTAAGTCATCCTTGACAGAAACACAATAAGTGGTAGAGAGCGAATGCCATTTATCAGACTACCTATTCTAATCAATCTACATTGGATACAAATTGTTCTCCAGAGTAGTGAACTCTATAAAACTAAATTTCAGACCCCAGTGCCTGGGCCAGGTAGCCAGGGTGGATCCTGGAGAAGGTGTCTGATGAGAAAGCGGGGAAGAATTCCCTACTACCTCATCAGGTAGAGTGACCAGATAGAGTGATATGTAGGACACTTACATAGTTCCCATATGCGTTGATCTCCACAGTGGAGGATCTCTCACCCTTCCTGCCCCTTATACGCTGATCTGCTGGGGGTCTCTGCACTGTATAGGAGTTGCATTCACCCTTTCTTCCCCCTGCATATCTTGCCCCTCAGAGAATAACTCCTGAAAATCTTGAGAAAACTAGTTCATGAGTTTCTTGATTTTCTAATGCTAGACTTATTTTTCATTAAACTTGAATGTTCCCATTCACCTGGGATCCTGAATGCACACAGTGAGCAAGCTGTGAGGCAAGAGGGGAAAGCCTCTGGAATAAAAGATAACAAATATTATGCACCATGAGCACTTTCTTCAACATGATTTTATTTGTGTTGCAAGATCCTCAAACGTTTTGAAGTCAATGGGAGTCTTCCCTTGGACTTCAGTGGACTTTGGCTCTTGCGCTACATGAGGAAAATATAATGCTAAAGTGATCTGTTTCCATCTGAGAGCTATAGAGAGGAGAAGGAATGAGGGATCTGGCAGGAAAATATATTGAATACTGAACCCATGAAAACAGCACATTGAATTGCTTTGCTTTAATGTTTTAAAAGATACAACAATTACTAGCAGATAAAAAGCTCTGAGAATGGGTCCATAGAACCAGAACATCAGAAAACTTCTGAATTGAATGTAAATAATTATATATCTCTAAGCCCCAAAATATCTCTTCACAGAGGTTTTCTCTACCATGCTATTCGATTTAACTAAGACAGCCTAGTCCTGGCAAGACTAAATAAGGTTTAAGGCTAAAATATTACTTGCTCACAGAGAAGTTTGGCCAAGCTTGTTAATCAATACTATGAGCTGTGCTATCAGTGATTAATCTGATGTCTGTCTAGAGCATTTTGCTTGATACCTCTATGCTAATTACTAGTGGAAAAATATGTTTTATAGGTAGAAGCATTTATCCTGCTTTGTTCACGACACTGATGGGCCTTTCTGGTTGAGTTTGAATTGAACATTGAACTTCTCTCTATAAAAAACAGTAATTGAACAGCACTGATGATTGCACAATACAACAGTGAGTGCAAGGCACTACAGAGCACAGCAGTAGTTGCACAACACAACAGTACAGCAGTGACTGTGTGGCAAGGCACAGCAGAGATTGCGTGACAAAACACATATTAGAATGGCATGTTGCAGTAGGGATTGCACTGCACAACATGGCATAGCAAAACAGAGGTGACTGGACAACATGACACAATATTGCAGTCATTACACAACAAATAAATAATTGCATGGAAGAGAATGTCACGAGAGTGGTTGCACAACATAACATGGCAGTGCTTAGATATCTGATATGAGACAGCAGTGACTGAACAATACAGTGTAACATTTTGACAACCCTGCAGTGTTTGCCTGGCATAATATGATATGCTACTGATTTCACAACACAGGAGAGTTGTGATTTCTTGGCACAATGCTGCATACTACAGCACAGCAAAGCACAGCAGGAATGTACTTCATGGCACTGTAGTGTTTGCACTGCACTCTCTCTTTTTTGTTTGGTTTTGTTTGTTCACTGAACTTTACTTCTCTTTCATACATTTTCTCATTTACAACTTGCTTCATTAATTCCACTCAGATAGTACACCTACACAAAAACACACATATGTAAAAAGGGAAACGTTGTTCTTGTTTTGAAAAAGAAGCCTATAGTCAGCACACTGAGGGATGATTACACATTTACTTCATAGTATCTTCCCAGGCTCCATAGATAGCAGTGTCACATACCAATCACAAAAAGAAAAGCAGAAATATATATTTTTGCAAAGATTTCCTTTGGAAACCAGTGGCAAATAAAGCTGGTGTTTGGGGGATTTATTTACTCAGGTTCTTCCATGGATGCAATAATGGCTTCTGTGTACTACATACTCCTAGCACTATTTATATTGTCAGGACTAAAAAGGACAGATTTAATTTTTTATTTCACTGCAAGCAGCAATGTCCCCAAATCCAGACACATTACACTGTTATTAAAAAAAGAAAAGAAGAAATTGAATTTTGGAGTGCTTTTGAAAGTTCACTTCATCCACACCTGCTCAGTTAACCCCTTCCCACTTCAATTGCAGTAATATGATAAAAAAACCAACAGTCATAGAATCATAGAATATCATAGTTGGAAGGGACCTCAGGAAGTCATCTAGTCCAATCCCCTGCTCAAAGCAGGACCAATTCCCAACTAAATCATCCCAGCCAGGGCTTTGTCAAGTCTAATCTTAAAAAATTCTAAGGAAGGAGATTCTACCACCTGCCCAGGTAACCAATTCCAGTGCTTCACCACCCTCCTAGTGAAAAAGTTTTTCCTAATATCCAATCTAAACCTTCCCCACTGCAACTTGAGACCATTACTCCTTGTTCTGTCAACTGGTACCACTGAAAACAGCCTAGATCCATCCTCTTTGGAATGCCCTTTCAGGTAGTTGAAAGCAGCTATCAAATCCCGCCCTTATTCTTCTCTTCTGCAAACTAAACAATCCCAGTTCCCTCAGCCTCTCCTCATAAGTCATGTGCTCCAACTCCCTAATCATTTTTGTTGCCCCCACGGAATTTTTTCAATTTTTTCCACATCCTTCTTGTAGTGTGGGTCCAACACCAGACACGTACTCATACACTCATAGACTTTAAGGTTAGAAAGGACCATTATGATCATCTAGTCCGACCTCCAGCACAACGCAGGGACAGAACTCACCACCCACTCCTGTAACAATCCCTAACTATGTCTGGGGTATTGAAGTCCTCAATTCTGGTTGAAGATCTCAAGCTGCAGAGATCCCAGCAAGTGACCTGTGCCCCAGCTGCAGAGGAAGCGAAAACCTCAGCTCTTGCCAATATGTCCTGGAGGAAATATCCTTCCCGATCCCAAATATGATGATCAGTTAAATCTTGAGCATGTGGGCCAAGACTCACAGCCAGCACACAGGAAAGAATTCTCTGCAGTAACTCAGATCCCACCCCATCTAACATCCCATCACAGACCATTTGCCATACTTACCAGCTGATAATCAAAGATCAATTGCCAAATTAATTGCCAAAATTAGGCTATCCCATCATACCATCCCCTCCATAAACTTATCAAGCTTAGTCTTAAAGCCAGATATGTCTTTTGCCCCCACTGCTCCCTTTGGAGGGCTGTTCCAGAACTTCACTCCTCTAATGGTTAGAAACCTTCATCTAATTTCAAGTCTAAACTTCCTAATGTCCAGTTTGTGTATACTCCAGATGAGGCCTCACCAATGTCAAATAGAGGGAAATGATCATGTCCCTCGATCTGCTGGCGATGCCCCTACTTATACAGCCTCAAATGCCATTAGCCTTCTTGTCAACAAGGCACACTGTTGACTCATATCCAGCTTCTCATCCACTGTAACTCCTAGGCTCTTTTCTGCAGAACTGCTTCCTAGCCATTCGGTCCCTAGTCTGTAACAGTGAATGGGATTCTTCCATCCTAAGTGCAGGACTCTGCACTTGTCCTTGTTGAACCTCATCAGGTTTCTTTTGGCTCAATCCTCTAATCTGTCTAGGTCCCTCTGTATCCTAAACCTACCCTCCAGCGTATCTACTACTCCTTCCAGTTTAGTATCATCTGCAGTCTTGCTGAGAGTGCAGTCCATGCCATCCTCCAGATCATTAATGAAGATATTGAACAAAACCGGCCCCAGGACAAACTCTTGGGGCACTCCACTTGAAACCGGCTGCCAACTAGACATGGAGCCTACTACTCGTTGAGCCCGATGATCTAGCCAGCTTTCTTTCCACTTTATAGTCCATTCATCCAGCCCATGCTTCTTTAACTTGCTGGCATAGAATACTATGGGAGACCATATCAAAAGCTTTGCTAAAGTCAAGGAATAACACATCCAGTGCTTTCCCCTAATCCACAGACCCAGTTATCTTCTCACAGAAGGCAATTAGGTTAGTGAGGCATGATCTGCCCTTGGTGAATCCATGCTGACTGTTCCTGATCACTGTCCTTTCCTCTAAGTGCTTCAGAATTGCTTCCTTGAGGACCTGTTCCATGATTTTTCCAGGGTCTGAGGTGAGGATGACTGGCCTGTAGTTCCCCGGATTCTCCTTCTTTGCTTTTTTAAAGATGGGAACTACATTAGCCTTTTTCCAGTCATCCAGGACCTCCCTTGATCACCATGAGTTTTCAAAGATAATGGCCAATGGCTCTGCAATCACATCAGCCAACACCTTTATCACCCTCAGATGCAGTGTATCTGGCTCCATGGACTTGTACTAGTCCAGTTTTTCTAAATAGTCCCGACCACTTCTTTCTCCACAGAGGGCTGATCACCTCCTCCCCATACTGTGCTGCCTAGTGCAGCAGTCTGGGAGCTGACCTTGTTCGTGAATACAGGCAAACAAAGCATTGAGTACTTTAGCTTTTTCCACTTCCTTTGTCATTAGGTTGCCTCCCTCATTCAGTAAGGGGCCAACACTTTCCTTGACTTTCTTCTTGTTGCTAACATACCTGAAGAAACCCTTCTTGTTACTCTTAACATCTCTTGCTAGCTGCAACTCCAAGTGTGATTTGGCCTTCCTGATTTCACTCCTGCATGCCTGAGCAATATTTTTATACTCCCCTGGTCATTTGTCCAATCTTCCACTTCTTGTAAGCCTGCTTTTTTGCATTTAAGATCAGCAAGGATTTCACTGTTAAGCCAAGCTGGTCTCCTGCCATATTTACTATTCTTTCTACACATCGGGATGTTTTTCTCCTGCAACCTCAATAAGGATTCTTTAAAATACAGCCAACTCTCCTGGACTTCTTTCCCCCTCATGTTATTCTCCCAGGGAATCCTGCCCATCAGTTCCCTGAGGGAGTCAAAGTCTGCTTTTCTGAAGTCCAGGATCCATATTCTGCTGCTCTGCTTTCTTTCTTGTGTCAGGATCCTGAACTCGACCATCTCATGGTCACTGCCTCCCAGGTTTCCATCCACCTTTGCTTCCCCTACTAATTCTTCCCGGTTTGTGAGCAGCAAGTCAAGAAGAGCTCTGCCACTAGTTGAACTTGCATCAGGAAACTTGCATCAGGAAATTGACCTCTACACTTTCCAAAAATGTCCTGGATTGTTTGTGTACCACTGTATTGCTCTCCCAGCAGATATCAGGGTGATTAAAGTCTCCTATGAGAACCAAGGCCTGCAATCTAGTAACTTTTGCTAGTTGCTGGAAGAACTCCTTGTCCACCTCATCCCCCGGTCTTGTGGTCTGTAGTAGACTCTCACCACGACATCACTCTTGTTGCTCATACTTCTAAACTTAATCCAGAGACTTAGGTTTTTCTGCAGTTTCAAGCAGGAGCTGTGAGCAGTCATACTCCTCTCTTACATACAGTGCAACTCCCCCACCTTTTCTGCCCTGCCTGTCCTTCCTGAAAAGTTTATATTCATCCATGACAGTATTCCAGTCATGTGAGTTATCCCACCAAGTCTCTATTATTCCAGTTATATCATAGTTCCTTGACTGTTCCAGGACTTCTAGTTCTCTCTGCTTGTTTCCCAGGCTTCCTGCATTTGTGTATAGGCACGTAAGATAACTCGCTGATTGTCCCACTTTCTCAGTCTGAGACAGGAGTCCTCCTCTCTTGCACTCTCCTGCTCGTGCTTCCTCCCGGTATCCCATTTCCCCACTTACCTCAGGGCTTTGGTCTCCTTCCCCTGGTGAATTTAATTTAAAGCCTTCCTCACTAGGTTAGCCAGCCTGCTTGCGAAGATGCTCTTCCCTCACTTCATTAGGTGGAGCCCCTCTCTGCCTAGCACTCCTCCATCTGGGAATACCATCCCATGGTCAAAGAATCCAAACCCTTCTCTCCGACACCAACTGAGTAGCCATTTATTGACTTCAACAATTCAACAGTCTCTACCCAGGCCTTTTCCTTGCACAGGGAAGATGGACAAGAACACCACTTGCACCTCAAACTCCTTTATCCTTCTTCCCAGAGCCACGTAGTCTGCAGTGATCTGCTCAAGGTCATTCTTGGCAGTATCATTGGTGCCATGTGGAGAAACAGGAAGGGTTAGCCATCAGAGGGCTTGATAAGTCTCGGTAGTCTCTCTGTCACATTGTGAACCCTAGCTCCTGGCAAGCAGCAGACGCTTTGATTTTCTTGGGTGGGGTGGCAGATAGATGACTTAGTCCCTCTGAAGAAGGAGTCCCTGACCATCATCACCCGCCTCCTTCTCTTGGATGTGGTGGTTGTGGAACCCCCATCCCTAAGACAGAGCATCTCATGCCTTCCAATCGGTGGGGTCTCCTTCTGATCCCTTCCCTCAGATGTATCATCTAGTCCACTCTCCACATTAGTACCTGTGGAGAGAACATGAAAACGTTTGCTCACCTGTATCTCCATTGCTGGTACATGGACGCCCCTCCCTCTTCTTCTGAAGGTTACATGCTACCAAATTTCTTCACCATCCCTCTGTCCCCTCTGCACAGCCTGCTCCAATTCTTCAGAATGTTGTGCCCATAGAAGCATATCCTGACGTCGGTCCAGGAAATCTTCATTTTCTCTTATGCAATGCAGGGTCGATACTTGTTTCTACAGACCTCAAACCTTCTTTTCCAATATTGAGACCAGCTTGCACTTTGTACAGACAAAGTTGCTTCTGTCCTGTGGAAGAAAGACAAACATGGCACAACCTGCACAGGTTACAACAGCTGAATGCTCACCTTCCATAATTTCTTCCTTCTAAGAGCTTCCTCAGCTGTTGCAGCAACTCACAGAAGCCCTCAAGATGAAAGCATCAGTGCACTCTCCCCAAGTGAACTCCCAGGCAAACTCCCTTTGTTAGCCTCCGCCGTTCACCACTCAGCTGGTTTGTTGCTGACTGCCTTTTCATAACAGTCAGGCCCTGTCAAGGCCCACCTGGAACAAAACACTCCCAATTCACACTTTTCAAACAAACAGTCAAGCACACGGTCAAACTGACAAACTGTCCCTGCAACAGACACTCAGATACTCACCAACATAGCCCCCCAATGCAGCACTTAACATACCTCCTCTTGGACAGATCCCAGGCAAACTCCCTCTGTTAGCCTCTGCTGTTCACCGCCAGTCCCATATCCATAAGAACAGCCATAAAAAGTAGGTCAGATCAAAGGTCAATCTACCCCAGTATCCTCTCTTCCAACAGTGGCAATGCCAGGTGCCCCAGAGGGAATGAACACAATAAGTAATCATCAAGTGATCCATCCCCTGTCGCTCATTCTTAGCTTCTGGCAAACAGAAGCTAGGGACACTATCCCTGTCCATCCTGGCTAATAGCCATTGAGGGACCTATACTCCATGAACTTATCTAGTTCTTTTTTGAACCCTGTTATAGTCGTGGCCTTCACAACATCCTCTGGCAAGGAGTTCCACAGGTTGACTGTGTGTTGTGTGAAGAAGTACTTCCTTTTATTTGTTTTAAACTTACTGCCTATTAATTTCATTTCATGACCCCTAGTTCTTATGTTATGAGAAGGAGTAGATAATACTTCCTTATTTACCTTCTCCACTTCAGTCATGATTTTATAGACCTCTATCATATCCCCATTTAGTCTTCTCTTTTCCAAGCTGAAAAGTCCCAGTCTTATTATTCTCTCCTAAGATGGCATCAGTTCCATACTCCTAATCATTTTTGTTGCCTTTTCTGAATCTTTTCTAATTCCAATATATCTTTTTGAGATGGCGCAACCACATCTGCACACAGTATTCAAGATGTGGGTGTACCATAGATTTATAGAGAGGCAATATGTTATTTTTGTCTTATTATCTATTCTTTTCTCAGTGATACCCAACATTCTGTTTCCTTTTTTGACAGCTGCTGCACATTGAGTGGATGTTTTCAGAGAATGACTCCAAGATCTCTTTCTTGAGTGGTAACAGCTAATTTAGACCCATCTTTTTACATGTATAGTTGTGTTATGTTTTCCAATCTGCATTACTTTGCACGTAAATACTGAACTTCATCTGCCGTTTTGTGGCCCAGTCACCCAGTTTTGAGAGATCCCTTTGTAGCTTTTTGCAGTCGGTCTGGCACTTAACTATCTTGATTGGTTTGTATTATCTGCAAATTTTGCCACCTCACTGCTTACCCATTTTCCCAGATCATTTATGAATACATTGAATAGGACTTGTCCCAGTAGAGACCCCTGAGAGACATCACTATTTACCTCTCTACATTCTGAAAACTGGCCATTTATTCCTACCCTTTGTTTCCTATCTTTTAACCAGTTACCAGTCCAAAAGAGGACTGTGCCTCTTATCCTATGACAGCTTACTTGGCTTAAGAGCCTTTGGTGAGGGACCTTGTCAAAGGCTTTCTGAAAATCTAAGTACTCTATATCCACTGGATCCCACTTGTCCATATGCTTGTTGACCCCATTAAAGAATTTTAGTAGGTTGGTAAGCATGATTTCCCTTTACAAAAACCATGTTGACTCTTCCTCAACAAATTATGTTCATCTATGTGTCTGACAATTTTGTTCTTTACTACAGTTTCAACCAGTTTGCCCAGTATTGAAGTCAGGCTTACTGGCCTGTAATTGATGGGATCACCTTTAGAGCCCTTTTAAAAAATTGTCTTCACATTAGCTATCCTCCAGTCATTTGGTACAGAAGTTGATTTAAATGATAGCTTACAGACTACAGTTAGTAGTTCTGCAATTTCACATTTGAGTTCCTTCAGAACTCTTGGGTGAATACCATCTGGTCCTAGTGACTTATTACTGTTTAGTTAATCAATTTGTTCCAAAACTTTGTTCCTCTAATGACATCTCAGTCTGGGAGAGTTCCTCAGATTTGTCACCTAAAAAGAATGGCTCAGGTTGGGGAATTTCCATCACATCATCAGCTGTGAAGACCAATATAAAGAATTCATTTAATTTCTCTGCAATGGCCTTATCATCCTTGAGTGCTCCTTTAGCAATTTGATTGTCCAGTGGCCCCACTGGTTGTTTATCCATTTTAAAAATATATATTTTAACGCTATATGTAAAAGGTTTCTCTTGCCAACCTAGAGCCATAGGCAAATAGATTATAAGAAAACTCAACTGGGAAAACATAACAATTTGTTATGGGTTGCCAATCTTAGAGTTCCATCAGCCATACCTCAGTTAGAGATGCATATTTCCACTTTTAGTTCCCTTTTTTTTTAAATACACTGCCATCGGGCAATTGTAAATCAAAGGAGTGTACTGCCTACCAAATAACAGCCTAAGATGCTGACTGTTTACTGAACTGAGAAACGCAATCCCAATATTGAATACCACTTAAGGCATCTTGACTTTTCTTCATCCCCTCACCAAGTGGACCATTGACAGACCTACTAATGGTTGTATCGAGCATTATGATTATCACCTATATCATAGGTAGATGGGTTATATAGGGACTGATTTTATTGATAGGCTTTTCCATGGTTCATCCCTGTAACAACAGCATCTCACAAACATTATTGATTTTATCCTCATAACACCTTTGTCCAATTAAGTAAATATTGTTATCTGCATTTTACAAATTGCAAACTGACACAAAGAGAGATTAAGTTTCACAGGACATCTGAGGCAGTGCTGAGGAGTGAAACCAGATCTTCTGAGTCTCACTTCAGTGCTTTACCCACAAGATTTTTAAGCCCATGTTTGGAGTCCAATAGGAGCAAGTGTACTAGGAGCCATCCCCTTGGCAAATAACTCTTATTCCATATAAGAACTAGCTGCAGTTGGTGTTCTGCGCTCCCTGCTAGTATCTTCGGCAGTACAGAGATTCCTACAGAGGACAGCTTGCTTACTTACCAGATCAGTAGTCAGGTATTACTAGTGTGGTTAGAAGTTTGACGGTGTGTGTGTGTGTGTGTGTGTGTTCTCCCTGTGTGCTATCCCAGCTTTACGCAGACAGCTGGCAGAGCAGACCTTGAGTGCACCGACCAATGACCACAAGATATGTTAAGGTACGAAGGCACCCAGTCAGTTGTAGACAAAACATGGTAATAGCACCTGGAAGACTCTATGAGGATACTAAGACGTGTGCCCATGGCAATGGATGCAGCTCAGTGAATGGTGGGACTTTCTATTCCCCCCTTGGCTGGCCAATGATACTCCCACTGAGATACATCTTCATACCCTCATACAAACAAGTAAAATACTGCCTTTGATATAGTTAGTTACTACCCCCTGACATGGCTAGTTATCACCCATCACCTTGTACATATTGATTTGATTAAAATATTTTTATTAAATACTGTTATCCTGACCTTATCTTTAGGAGGGGTCAGTATGTTCCTGTTATCCTTGGGGAATGTTTTTGTACCATCCTTGAAATCAGGATGTTTTGATACCACTTGATATCAGGATGTGTTTGCTTAGCATCTTTTATAAATGTGTAGTTCTGCAATATTAGCCCTGTTCTTGCCAAATTCTGTAAGCAGGTCCTGCCTCATACCAGTCCTTTAAAACAAGGGCTTTCTTCCTACTACATCTATCTCCCCAAAAGGGATGAAAATGGAAGAGGAGTGCTATGGTCCTACATCTCCTCCATCTAGCCAACAATGGCTTATATGAAATGAGTTGGTTTGTATGCTTCCTGGTAGACAAGTGTTCATGTTACAAAAATTTCAGTGAAATTGATACTCCTGTTAACAATCATAGTTCCTTCCTACAAGCTGATTTCATAGAATTATAGAATCATTCCAGTGCTTCACCACCCACCTAGTGAGATAGTTTTTCCTAATATCCAACTTAGATCTCCTCCACTCCAACTTGAGACCATTGTTCCTTGTTCTGTCATCTGCCACCACTGAGAACAGCCGAGCTCCATCCTAGGGAGGTGGGTTACCTAGGGAGGTGGCGGAATCTCCATCCTTAGAGGTTTTTAAGGCCTGGCTTAACAAAGCCCTAACTGGGATGATTTAGTTGGGGTTGGTCCTACTTTGAGCAGAGGGTTGGACTGGATGACCTCCTGAGGTCTCCTCCAACCTTAATCTCCTATGATTCTATGATTCTTTGGAAACCCCCCTTCAGGTAGTTCAAGGCTATTATCAAATTCTCCTCCCCCACTTCTCCTCTGCAGACTAAATAACCCCAGTTCCCTCAGTCTCTTGTCATAAATCATGTGCCCCAGCCCTCATATCATTTTTGTTGCCCTCCGCTGGACTGTCTCCAATTTGTTCATATCCTTTCTGTAGTGGGGAGAGGGGCAAAACTGGATGCAGTACTTCAGATGTGGCCTCACCAGTGCCAAATAGAGGGGAATAATCACTTCCCTCGATCTTCTGGCAATGCTCCTTCTAATGCAGCCCAATATGTTGTCAGCCTTCTTGGCAACAAGGGCACACTGTTGACTCATATCCAGTTGCTCATCCACTGTAATCCCCAAGTCCTAGGTAGATCCCCTTCTCCCCCCCTTATAGAGACAGAATGACTTAGGCTCTGCATAGACATACGGGTCTATCAGCATGGCTCAACTTACAGGGCCATGGTAAAAATTTCATTTGCTTCAGTGGGGTCAGGATTTCACCCCAAGATTCACAAAATTATAAGGTTCTATAAAAACTGGAGTTTGTAATGAAACTATGTAACATATATAACATAAAATGAAGCTAATTAAACTATTTTGAATTACAATGCAGTCATTTGAATGTAAATTTCAGGCACAGGTGTATACTGGCTTATTCACTATAATCGTCATTATTTTATATCTTTTGTATTGATTATTTATTTATACCAATTGATTATTAATAATTCTATTTTTCAGTTTATGAATGGTATATCCCTCACAGAATTTTGGGGCATGATATTGCTACCATTCTGAATTAAGAAATCACCAGACGAGTGATATTTTAAAATACATCTAGAAAACTAAACTTCTGTTAAAATGAAGCAGTATAAATACAATTAATCTGTTTCATTGACAGTTTTTTTAAAACATGTCATGCTGGCAAATGTAAACATTCAAAAGTTTGAAACAAATAATAGTTTGAAACTTATAATAACAGGAATTTCATAGTCAATAGAGATAATCTAGATTAAGGTTGTTACATAAACATTTATGGTTCCTTTTTTAATCATAGATAAGGCTACATTTTAGTCAAGGATATTTTAATATAAGTCACAGACAAGTCACAGAATGTAAACAAAAATTCATGGCCTGTGACCTGTCCCTTACTATTACTAAAAATATCTGTGCCAAAACTTGGTTGTGTGTGTGTGTGGGGGGCTGCCTGGGGCCCCACTGGGTGCTGGGGGAGCGTAGCCCGGGAGCTGGGGGGAGGCATGTTATGGGCAGCAGCATGTAGCCCAGGACCCCCACTGGTGCTGGAGGGGGGCAGGCCATGGTGCATGGCACGGGACCCCCTCTGGTGCTGGGAGCATATGGGCAGTGGTGCTTAGCCTGGGACTCCCGCTGATGCTGGTGGGGGGGTGGTGTTGGCAGGGCCAGCAGGCTCCCTACCTACCTCTGCACCTCCCCCGCCATATCAGCAGCAAACTCAGATGAGGCAGGGGTTGAGACACAGGATAGGGTGAGGTGGGCTCTGAGCAGAGCTTACCTGGTGGACTCTCTGGAAGCGGGACATCCCCCTCGCTCCGCTCCATCCTAGGTGGAGACGTGGCCTTGCAGCTCTGTGTGCTGCCTCTGCCTCCAGGCACCACCCCCACAGCTCCCATTGGCTGCAGTTCCCACCCAATGGGAGCTGCGTAGCCAGCGCTCTGGGCAGAGGCAGCACACAGAGCTGCCTGGCCACGCCACTGCCTAGCAACTGACCAAGGGAGATGTCGCCATTTCCGGGGAGCCCCCCAGGTAAGTGCTGACCACAGCTCACCTAACCCCATCCCATGCCCCAACCTCTACCCCCTCCTAAACCCAAACTCTGCTGATGGGTGTGCAGTGGCCTGAGACTGCCCCAGCAGAGGCCGATGCACCTGGCACAGGGGCTGCCTGGGCTGCCCCTGTACCAGGTGCAACGGCCACTGCAGAAGTCACAGAGGTCATGGAAAATCATGGAATCCATGACTTTCCGTGACCTCCGTGATAAACTTGCAGCCTTAATCATAGATAGTATAGTTGTAGAATATCAGAACTACAAGAAAAAATTACAAAAGCAATCTTTTTTTCCCAAAAGTAAGCATAGAATAGGTGACAGAGTTCACATAACAAAATATTAGATATTTATGCATATGGTGACTTCTTTTGAAATAAAGTCATTATGGAAGTTTGTTTTATTTCTTAGACTATATTTGTTTGGAAAATTATCTATCCATCCATCTATCCATTCAGCTGCATCAAAAACACACAAAGTCCTACTTATGTATTTGCTATAGTGTTTGGGATTGAGAATGCTATGCAATACAGAGAAAGACAGAGAGAAAGAGAGTGAGAGAGAGAATAAAAATTAATTATTTCAGATCAGTGAAAAAAAAATAAAGAAGAGAAAAGGCACCATTGCCTGAGGGATATTTAAATCTCTTTAAATAACACATGAATTTAAGCACTTTAGGAAGTTCAGTTGTTTAGTGGCTAAAATAATAGATTTACAGTCAGACTATGACCTTTCCAGCTTTCACGTCCTCTGTTTGTCTTGCATGTGTTCTGTTAAACAAGGAAAGTGTTGTGACCCATAATTGCAGGCCGATTCACAGCAGGTTTTGAGGAGTTTTTTTTGCCATGGTGTCCGAGCCGTCTCCATCTGCTGCTGTCTTGTGTGCTTCCCACAGGGGGACCTGGCTAATTTTTCAGTCAATTAGCAGAAGGACTGCTTTTGTTCTTCAAGTGCACCCCTTTGGGCTCCACTTACACCCTGGATGCAGCATTCAGATGTTGGGATTTTGAAAAAGCATATCATGTTATTTTTTTCTCCTGACCTCTCTGACATTGTTGGGCAAATGCTGGCTCATGTAATCACAGATACTTGCATTAAAACTGTGCAGAATATTTTCAGTGTTTTAATAAGAAAATAATAATACTTACAATTTACATGTACTTATAATTTACATTGATTTGTTTTTTTCGTGTATTGAAGCCCAATCTTAATTTGAATTTTCTTTTCCAGTAAAGGAAATAATCCATTTATTGACATACATATTAATGTTTCTAAATTAAACAAATTATTAAAATAGCTGAGAAATAATATGATATATGGCAACTAATTTGTTATACATTATTTTTTGCTATTTGCTATATGTCAATATGCATTTGAATATAAGCATAGGTTATAAACAGCATCTATAGTTTCAGTATAGATATATGCAAAATGAAACACAAATAGCATTCAGCAGCAAGTAAAATTACTCATCTGTGTGTGTGTGAATTACAGATGTACACATATATCTATCTATATATCTATCACCTGTGTATGCATAATAGATTGATACATGCGAACACTATATAGTGGTTGAATAATAACCAGATAATCAGTGTCCTTGTGTATTCTTTGTGTTGCTTTTTATGCATTTCTATGAATTTTAATCAGGATTTGGCTAATATGTGCTCTCTTCAACATGGAAGATGCTGTTATTTTACTATAAGAGAATAATTGTTTATTTAATAAACAATCAAAAATAATAATTTAGAGAACATTACTAGAGTTCTAGAATAAATCCAATAGTTCCACTGTAAAAATACAATGGAACTAGCTCAAATGTTTAGTCCTGATGTGTTTTAAGCCCCCAAATGTATACATTTATTTGGAATGCTAATCTCTAAGTCTAAGTGTCTTTGAGAAATTTTTGAACATTAGAGTACATGTGAAATTCACTAACTGCTACAGACACCACAATTTACCTTGAGAGCACATTTTTTATTTTTGTGTAACATGTAATATATGGAATGTAATATATTTAATTCATATATACATATATATTTAATGTAATATATTTATCTGTCTCTTCTATTTTTGACGGATCAGTGAGGGTATTTTTTATTCCACTCATTTCCACAATCATTCTTCGACTTTTACTGTAGGATATCAGGTGAGTTCGGCTTCCGATAACCTTTCATCTGCCCAGCCTTTTGGCTATATATTTCTATAGTTAATAAATAGACTTTTTCTCAGAGTTAAGCAATAAAATATTCACTGGGTCTGAGCTGGGGTTAACAGATTTCTGAAAATTTTATTGCGTGACAGCCTGTCCTGCATAATCCCCTCAGCTGTCTCATGTTCCGGGGCAGAAATGATCTTATGTGTCACTCTAATAGTCTAGAATTACACTTGTATCACTGTCCCCAGCATATGGGGCAGTGTATACCCCTAGGCCCAGCTCTCTTTCTTTCACAGCATTTAAAATGATAACATTTGGCAAAGCCAGTTTTGACAGAAAGTGAACTCTCCTTTCCGCATTTGTGACAAAGCTGGCCACCAGAGGCCTGACACAGACCAGCCAATCATCATACCCTTTACTGGATAATGATAGTGGGTTTCACTCATCTTAATAACTGCCTTTGTGCAATGGGAGACTTTAGTATAAGTCTTCACTTAATTATACAGTCTTCATCTTGAGTGCTTTATTCATGTAAGGGCTTCAGCTGTGCAGGCTTTATCATGGTTTTCTTTTTTTCCCCTCTGACAAAACATATTGATTGTTGGACAGCCAATGGGGCAAGGAAGGACTTATGGAAAATAATGGTCAGGGAAGCAAAACAGCTTTCATACACTGAAAAGAAAATAATGTAAAGAACTGTAGTACATTCCATCATCATCATCGTCATTGTCAGAGAGCTTTGAATTTATTACACTGCTAAAGCCTATTTATATGGATTCAGGGGAGGGGAGGAAAGCAATGAAATGAAGAGTCCAAATTAAAAAAAAACAAAAAACCAAAACCATAGAAAGTTTGGCACAGTATCTATAAAAAACTCCTGAGCCAACGAATTGGTGGCAGGCAATATTAGATAAATATTTATTTATTTTAGCTGTGTCTAATACTTTACCATTTGAATTGTCATCTATGAACTTTCTTAGAGATAATGTAAACTTGTAAAAGTAATATTAATTATATTAATGATGGGTAGATAGAATAAACGATAGAATAAGACAAAGGTTGGACAAATCTATGGTTTGGGTGTGATGTTGACTCAAGAGTTCTTTTAAAAATTATTTTCAGATCTGAGTGACATCTTTCATGCCTTAAAAAACAAAAGGTTTCTTTTGCTAGCTATGAACTTATATCAAACACATTGGGAGTTAACTGATTAATATAAATGTATGGTAGGCAATTGTATGGTACAGTGCCTTTTGGGGAAGATTTAGAAAAGAATCTACAACTGCTCAGAACCTGTACATAGAGTAATATTTTTATGGTTCATTTTTCTCAAATTCACCATATTTGATTGGGCTCAGAATATCTGAGAGTAGTTCTTCTGACCTAATAAAAATTCCTTATTCAGTTATGCAATAATTTTATTTAATATGAAAGTGATTATTCAGGTGCATAGTTTGAATGATCTTGGAAGAGAAGCATAAACAGTGTTAGAACTTCAAATTGAGTGAAGTCATTGTCACTTGAGTCATAATCTAGTGTTTAATGGAGAATGGTGTTTGTGAAGCTGATGAATGAGGGTCAGTTGTAAAGAAGGAGTGTTCTGTTTAAAAGGAAGTGAACAGCACATGTATAACATAAATTCAGAAGTGAATCCTTATAACAGGACACCTTATGAGTAACTACTACATATGAGAAACAACTATGAATATGACTGATCAGAGAACTCTAGATTTACCAGCGGATTAAATATTGGAGAAATGTCTGATGATCAATGGAATTAGTTAATTGATTTTCTGCATGAACATATTGACCTATTTTCCATGGATGAAGATGACTAGCATTTGACTTCAGTAGTTCACCTTTAGCTATTTTGCTTCTGTTAGACAAGAGATACACAAGATCTTTTAATTATATCAGGAGATAAAAGCGTTACAGAAAGTAATACTGGACTACTATATTATAAGAGAAGTTTATAGCTCTTGGGTATCATCAATAATTTTGGATTGGAAAAAAAAGAAAAATATCCATATGTGTTTTAGGAGAAGGAGGAAGCAAAAAATCTATTGAGATTTCAATAATATTGACTACTAAGATTTGAGTTTCTTTGTGTGCTATTAAAACTGCTACATGGTTTTAAACATTAGATGTAGGATAAGATTATTGGCAAGCTGATGATGACAAAAGGGATAGAGAAAAAGAGTCATTTCTACTTTAGTGATTCTGTTTGAATTCAGCTCTGAGTGCCATTTGAAATGGCCTGGATAGCTTCCAGAAAATGTCAGAAAGGCATTTGGAGATCAGAATTATTAAATACTATCACTGAAGCTTGACTTCATCATGGTGTTTTCACAAAAATAGCCAGCTTCAGCATTTAAATTTAGCCTGTGTCTACACTGCCCCACAGTTCATACTATGGGGATTGAATAGCAGTGTGCACCAAAGTGTTGCACTGTAACACGTGTGGATACTGTGGGTGAAAACTAAAAGGTTCCTAGTTCCAGTTAATGTAATTCTCTTCAGGATTACATTAACGCAAACTAGGAACCTTTTGGTTCATGTCCACAGCATCCACACAGAGGTGTTACAGTGCAGCACAAATTAAAACATTCAAGTTGAAGCTAGCATTTTTCTTGATGTCCACTAGTTTACATGGGTGTTAGTGTTTTACCCCTACTTTGCACTCATAAAAGGTACAATTCAGTGGAAATTAGGCCACTGTTTGCTACCTCTCTGTTTATTGTTGTGTAGACCCAATAGCAAAAAAGGAAAGTAAATAAGGTAAAAAGTCAAGAAACCTTGGAAATAAAGATGAAGGCTGCAAACTCTACAGAGAATTGAAGAGATCAATATTGAAGACATTGCACCTGATCCTGAGGAAAGATGACTACCTGTAACTCCCATTGAAGTCATAAGGAGTTATAGGTGCTTAACTGCTTTCAGCGTCCCGGGCTCTATGTCTGGCCTATGCTAAGAAAAAAACATTCCTATTACAGTCCTTTGCAATAAAAAATCAATATTTATCAACTGGTATTGCACACTAGTCTCTTAGGTAATAAGTTATTTCCTCTCCTTGGTATAGGAGGAAATTATGATATCTCAGGAAGTTGGCAAATGCTCACTTTTTAATGGTGACTGCCGTATGTGAAGATGAAAAAAAAATTGATTATTTGTATTGGTTCCAAAGTAAGATAGAATTAATAGGGTAATATCCTATACTAAAGAAAATCTGACCCTTTCTGAGAACAGAAATGATTCCAAACACAGGTTTTCTAAATCAATATTACTGATTCACTCACCTGGCTGTGGAGGTTTCTGATTTCTTACTCCCTACGCCAGTGGGGGCAATGGCACCAGCAGAAGCATGTATCCTTTAGGCTGGGCAGCAACAGGGGAGTTACTTCAAACATCAGGTGGTGCTCAAATATTCAAATCTGAGCTGAACTTTTAAATCCATATTGTTCATGTGGATTCAAAATTAGAGAAAACAAGTTTGGATTATGGGGACTGAGTCCCAACAAACATTTTAATGAACCTTGGCAAGTTTGTGTAGAGAAAGCACGTCTGTGGGAGAAGTTGAGTAGCCATCTACTCCATCCCCTTCCAAAGTCTTCAAAGACAGATGTCTTACTTTATCTCTCTATCCCACTATTTTGTAGGTGGCAAGATGGATGTGTTTCTCTCTAAATTCTCTTGCCAGTAAATACCTTGGCATATATGAGTGGCTTCCTTCCACCTACCAATTCAATTGCTGCAGAACCAGATAAGTTTTCTCCATTTCTGCTACTGCTGATTCTGTCGGTTGCCTTTACCTGACTCTGGAACTGTGAGACGCTATGGAGTGCAGTGCACTAACAGGAAAACCCCATTCTGGGGTTCATGCTATTTCATCTGAGTTTTTGAGTTCATATGAACCCAGAGTTCAAGAAAGCCAGAAATTTTAAAAATGTGCAAATGGAATCCATCAGTGAGTTCACCCAAACCCATGAAAACTGAAACTAATTGGTTTGAAACCACTTTAGTAATTACTGAGATATTTCGTAAAGACTTGTCTCATCCTATATTTGTGACTGACTACAACACTGTACCCCACTTTCACAACCTCACATAGAAAAAGTAAGAGCTCTCAGACAATGATAGATGGCAAGATTGCCACACTCTGACTTTAAAGAAATTGAAATAAAGCACCAGCTGGAAATAAATAATGGAATGTGAATGGGCTGTTTCAGGACACATGTAAATGTAAACAGTCCACAACAGTGACAGAGGAACTGAAAAGAAAAAAAGTTTTAAAATATCAAATTCCAAATCCTGAAAAGTAAATTAATTTATTCTTATATGACAGATTGGTGTGTAGCATTGAGAAACATTTTGGAACTTATAAAGGAAGTTGGAATGACTCAGTAGTTGAAACCTTACAACACAACATTTATTTACTGATAAAGAAGTTTATGGGCAAGATTCTGATTGCAGTAATTCCTTTGAAGAAAATGGGCTTGATCATGCCCCCGATACAAAGGATAGAAACTATACTTCCTTGTGCAGTGAAAGAAGCTGTAGCCCAGAGAGGATCCAAAGAAGGGAACTCCACTCGCTGATGAAAAACTCCAGGAAAGCATAGCTATAATTTGTAGTCAGCACTTGATAGAAATCCTTCTAATAGAGGATAGATTCATAGATGATAAGGCCAGAAGGGACTACTGTGATTGGCTAGCCTGACCTCCTGTATAATACAACTACAGAACTTCCCCATAAATAATTCCTTTTTAACTAGAATATAGCTTTAAAAAACCCCTCTTGATTTAAAAATTACCCATGATGGAAAGTCCATCATAAGTCATCTTAAATTGTTCCAACAGTTATTTACTCTACCTTTATCTGATAGGCTGAAGAGCTATTATCAAATACCGTGTAGATATCTATAGATTGTGATCAAGTCATCCTTTGACCTTCTTTTTGTTTATACTTGGGTTTATACTTGGGTGACTAGCACAAGCCGTCACCTGTGCTGCTGTAGTCACACTGCTATTTTTAGCACTCTAGCTTGAGCAAAGCTAACACGTATCTGCCTACCCATGCTGGGACGCACACTTCCAGCTGTAGTGTAGCCATATCCTATAAGGAATGTTTTCTCATTTTATAATCATTTTTGTGGCTTTCTTCTGAACCCTTTCCAACGTATGAAGGTACCTTTTCAATTGCGGACACCAGAACTACACACAATACTCCAGTGTAAAATACAGAAGTAACATAACATCTGTACTCCTATTTGAGATTCTCACTTGCACATCAATGCATTAGCCTTTTTGGCCACAGTGTCACACTGCAAGCTCATATTCAGCTGATTATCCACCAGACTCCTCAAATCTTTTTCAGAATAACTGATTTCCAGAGTTCCCCCATCTTGTACATCCTACGTTCTTTGTTCCTAGATATATGTGCTAGCATTTAGACATATTAAAATGCATGCTGTTTGCTTGCATCCAGTTTTCCATTACTGACCTATCCTGTTCATTATTTACCACTGCCCTGATCTTTGTGCCATCTATCAGTTAGCCTGTTTTAAATCCATTTAATCTGTGCCATGTTAATTTTGTATCTAGTTTTTTAATCAAAATGTAATGCAGTACCAGGTCAAATGTCTTACAGAAGTCTACCTAAATTACATCAATCCTAGTACCTTTATTAATCAAACTTGTAAGCTCATCAAATAAAGATTTCAAGTTAGTTTGACAGGATATATTTCCCATAAATCCATGTTGACTGGCATTAATTACATAACCCTCTTTTAATTCTTTATTAATCGAGTCCCATATCAGCCACTCCATTATCTTGCTCAGGATGGGTCTCAGACTGACAGGGCTAAAATTGCCAGTGTCATCCCACTTACTCTTTTTAAATATTGGCACAACATTCACTTTTTTCCAGACTCCTGGAACTTCCTAAGTGTTCCACAACTTAGAAAATGAACATTGATGGTCCAGTGAGCCCCTCAGCCAGATCTTTTAAAAGCTCTTAGACACAAGTTATCCAGACCTGCTAATTTAAAAAAAATCTAACTTTATTTGTTGCTGTTTAACACCTTCCTGAGATACCAGTGGAATGTTAAGAATGTCATCATCATTAGCAGGAAGAACTGGAAGTGCTAATAAATAAATACAACTATGACATTGTTGGCATTACTTAACTTGGTGGGATAATACATGATTGGAATGTTGGTATGGACGGGTACAGCTTACTCAGGAGGAACAGACGGGGGAAAGGGGAGGAAGTGGTGCCTTATATATTAATAATGTACACACTTGGACTGAGGTGGAGATGGACATAGGAGACGGAAGTGTTGACAGTCTCTGGGTTAGGCTAAAAGGGGTGAAAAACAAGAGTGATGTCATGTTAGCAGTCTACTACAGGCCACCTAACCAGGTGGAAGAGGTGAATGAGGTTTTTTTAAACAACTAACAAAATCATCCAAAGCCTAAGATTTGGTGGTGATGGGGGACTTTAACTATCCAGATATATGTTGGGAAAATAACACAGTGGGGTACAGACTATCCAATAAGTTCTTGGTCTGCATTCCAGACAACTTTTTATTTCAGAAGGTTGAAAAATCTGCTAGGGGAGAAGCTGTTCTAGATTTGATTTTAACAAATAGGGAGGAACCCATTGAGAATTTGAAAGTGGAAGCCGGCTTGGGTGAAAGTGATCATGAAATCATAGAGTTCACAATTCTAAGGAAGGGTAGAAGGGAGTACAGCAAAATAGAGACAATGGATTTCAGGAAGGCTGATTTTGGTAATCTCAGAGATCTGATAGGTAAGGTCCATGGGAATCAAGACTGAGGGAAAAAATGACAGAGGAGAGTTGGCAGCAGTGGTGGATTAACAAATTTGGCGCCCCTAGGCCCTCAAAAAATTGCCGCCCCCTCCTTAGCTCACCTCTGCTCTCCCGCAGTAATCCTGGGAGGGAGGGGGGAGAAGGGGAATTGTGGCATTCTCAGAGGGTGGCAGCGCTGGAGTGGAGATGAGCTGGGGCAGGGAGCAGTTCCCTGCCCCCCCCCCGAAGAGTTACTCCCTGTGTCTGCCAGCCTCAGGTTCACCTCCACTATCCCCCGATCATGCCGCTACTCTCTTCTCCCTGCCAGCGCTTTCGCACGGCAAGCCTGGGAGGGAGGTAGAAGGAGGGAAGCGTGGTGCGCCTGGGGGAGGAGGCGGGTCAGGGATTTGGGGAAGGGGCGGAGTTGGGGAGAGGTCATTAGCAAATTTGCCGCTCCTGCAAATTTGCCGCCCTAGGCCTAGGCCTTGATGGCCTATGCGATAATAAGCCACTGGTTGGCAGTATTTGAAAGAAACACTATTAAGGTTCCAAAAGCAAGCTATTCCAATGGGTAGGAAAGATAGAAAATGAGGCAAAAGACCAGCTTGGCTTAACCATGAGATCTTGCATGATTTAAAAAATAAAAAGGAGTCATATAAAAAAATGGAAACTAGGAAAAATTACAAAGGATGAATATAGGCAAACAACACAGGAATGCAGGGGCAGAAGATTAGAAAGGCAAAGGCACAAAATGAGCTCAAACTAGCTTTGGGAATAAAGGGAAACAAGAAGACTTTTTATCAATACATTAGAAGCAAAAGGAAGACCAAGGACAGGGTAGGCCCACTGCTCAGTGAGGAGGGAGAAACAGTAACAGGAAACTTGGAAATGGCAGAGATGCTTAATGACTTCTTTGTTTCGGTCTTCACTGAGAAGTCTGAAGGAATGTCTAACATAGTGAATGCTTATGGGAAGGGGGTAGGTTTAGAAGATAAAATAAAAAAAGAGCAAGTTAAAAATCACTTAGAAAAGTTAGATGCCTGCAAGTCACCAGGGCCTGATGAAATGCATCCTAGAATACTCAAGGAGTTAATAGAGGAGGTATCTGAGCCTCTAGCTATTATCTTTGGAAAGTCATGGGAGACGGGAGAGATTCCAGAAGACTGGAAAAGGGCAAATATAGTGCCCTTCTATAAAAAGGGAAATAAAAACAACCCAGGAAACTACAGACCAGTTAGTTTAACTTCTGTGCCAGGGAAGATAATGGAGCAAGTAATTAAAGAAATCATCTGCAAACACTTGGAAGGTGGTAAGGTGATAGGGAATAGCCAGCATGGATTTGTAAAGAACAAATCGTGTCAAACCAATCTGATAGCTTTCTTTGATAGGATAACGAGCCTTGTGGATAAGGGAGAAGCGGTGGATGTGGTATACCTAGACTTTAGTAAGGCATTTGATACGGTCTCGCATGATATCCTTATCGATAAACTAGGCAAATACAATTTAGATGGGGCTACTATAAGGTGGGTGCATAACTGGCTGGATAACCGTACTCAGAGAGTGGTTATTAATGGCTCCCAATCCTGCTGGAAAGGTATAACAAGTGGGGTTCCGCAGGGGTCTGTTTTGGGACCGGCTCTGTTCAATATCTTCATCAACGACTTAGATGTTGGCATAGAAAGTACGCTTATTAAGTTTGCGGACGATACCAAACTGGGAGGGATTGCAACTGCTTTGGAGGACAGGGTCAAAATTCAAAATGATCTGGACAAATTGGAGAAATGGTCTGAGGTAAACCGGATGAAGTTCAATAAAGACAAATGCAAAGTGCTCCACTTAGGAAGGAACAATCAGTTTCACACATACAGAATGGGAAGAGACTGTCTAGGAAGGAGTATGGCAGAAAGAGATCTAGGGGTCATAGTGGACCACAAGCTAAATATGAGTCAACAGTGTGATACTGTTGCAAAAAAAGCAAATGTGATTCTGGGATGCATTAACAGGTGTGTTGTAAACAAGACACGAGAAGTCATTCTTCCGCTCTACTCTGCGCTGGTTAGGCCTCAACTGGAGTATTGTGTCCAGTTCTGGGCACCGCATTTCAAGAAAGATGTGGAGAAATTGGAGAGGGTCCAGAGAAGAGCAACAAGAATGATTAAAGGTCTTGAGAACATGACCTACGAAGGAAGGCTGAAAGAATTGAGTTTATTTAGTTTGGAAAAGAGAAGACTGAGAGGGGACATGATAGCAGTTTTCAGGTATCTAAAAGGGTGTCATAAGGAGGAGGGAGAAAACTTGTTCATCTTAGCCTGTAAGGATAGAACAAGAAGCAATGGGCTTAAACTGCAGCAAGGGAGGTTTAAGCTGGACATTAGGAAAATGTTCCTAACAGTCAGAGTGGTTAAACACAGGAATAAAATGCCTAGGGAGGTTGTGGAATCTCCATATCTGGAGATATTTAAGAGTAGGTTAGAAAAATGTCTATCTGAGATGGTCTAGACAGTATTTGGGCCTGCCGTGAGGGGAGGAAACTGGACTCGATGACCTCTTGAGGTCCCTTCTAGCCCTCGAATCTATGAATCTATGAATTATCACGACATCAGCACACCATCTGGCTTTCCCCCACATATAGAACAGAAATATTTATCTTCTCCCTTCTCTCTTTGCTGCATTATTATTAATAATTCTACCATTTCCATCTAGTAATAGACCAATATCATTGTTAGTGTACTTTTGTTTTTTAATTATTTAAAATCTCCTTCTCATTGTTTGTTTTTCTGCTAGTCTTAGATTTCTTCTTGTATCCCTTTGCTTCCCTTATCAATATTCTACAATTCCTAGCTTCTGATTTATATTCATTACTATTGACTTCCACTTTAGCCTTTTTAACTGCAGACACCAGAACTGGATACACTACTCCAGTGTCAAAAAAAGAAGTAATATAATCTCTCTACTCCTTTTCAAAATTCCCTGTTATACATGAAATCATTAGCTTTTTGGTTATATTATTTTATAGGTCACTTCATTCCTCCTGTAAGCTGGGTCAGTATTTTAACCAGCATGGACTTCTTCCTTGATTGTAGAATTTTGGCTTTTGGGGATTTTAGTAAAGTGTTCTTAAACAATTCCCTATTATCATTCAGATTTTTCTGATTAAATTCTTCCTCCCAACTTATTTTGCTCCACTAGAGTTTTGTGTGTTTTGCATGACTGCAGTCTTTTGAGTGGAATTTTGGCTCTTTGCCCTAGGATTTGTTGACAGAAGCCAGTATGACTTTGGGTTAGGTCAGTGGAGTTACTCTGGATTTTCAACCAGTGTGTGAACAGTAAGTAAATTTAGCCTTTACTGCTAACGTCATAATATCTCATATGTGTCATGTTACAAATACAGGGTCAAATTCTTCACTTAGAAGTCCAGTAGAGGGCTGTGTATTAATGTCACAATTCAAACTCACAATTAGAAAATGCTATATTAGAGTTTCAATGTCTATGCATTGAAACCCTCATATTGGAGAGGATTCAGAGAAGAGCCAGGAGATGATTAAAGGATTAGAAAACATGCCTTATAGTGACAGACTCAAGGAGCTCAATATATTTAGCTTAACAAAGAAAAGGTTATGGGGTGACTTGATTATAACCTATTAGTATCTAGTTGGGGAAAAATACCTAATATTCAATCTATCAAAGAAAGGTAAAACACAATCCAATGGCTGGATGTTGAAGTTAGACAAATTCACATTGGAAATAAAGAGTAAATTTTTAACCATTGGAACTATTTACCAAGGGGCATAGTGGATTCTCCATCACTGACAATTTTCATATTAAGATTGGATGTTTTTCTAAAAGCCATGCTCTACATATTATTTTGAGGAAGTTCTATGTAAGTTCTATATTACACAGGAGGTCAGACTAGATGATCACAATAGTCCCTTCTGGCCATGGAATCTATGAATAAGTTTGTCCAATACTGATGCTGGTAAAGATACACATGATAACTGTTGAAGGAAATGTGAAACACTCAGTGTCATGGAAATGCATGACATCTTTTCAAGTTCCTTTAAGTTCCTTTCAAATAAAAACACAGGAGGCCAAATTCATGGTTAGTTTAACTGCATTGAAGACAAAGAAATTACACTAGGGTTGAATTTGACCCAGAAGAACAGAGCAAAAGAGTGAAAGAGAAAGAGAGACAGAGCATGTATGTCAAAGACTAAATCCTTCCACTTTTGGAAATACAAATAAATAGTCAGATGACATCTTTATAATTTAGCCTCATAAATATGTAAACCTTTTGAAAGTCATTTTTGAGCATGTAGGGGCAAACAGCAAACAAATGCTGCAGCTATTTTTATTTTTTTTTAAGTTTCACTGGAATCTGACCTTGAACAAGAGCTGATTGATTGTATCTGAGTCCAGCTGGATAACTCCAACTCATTTACACAATCCCAGTTCAATTTTTTTATCCACATCCTGCATCACTCTTACAAAGTATGGCGTTTAAGACCACATTGCCTTGGCAAAAATTTACAAAACTCTCTGAGAATCTTTCACCGACAGTACCAGCTCAGAGGCATTTGGTCTGCTGGACTTACTCATTTTTTATGTGATTTATTGAAAATATGTAGCAATAATTCAATTATTTTAAGAATTATAGTTGTGGATTTGAAGTATGAATTATATATATCAGAGTATGTGGTTTATTTTCCATTGTTGTAAATTTAAATGATCTTTAATTTGTTTTAACTATTGCAAGTTTTCTACCTTATATACAAGAGGCTGTGATTGTGTCATCTCTTCTTTGATTTTGCACAAACAGTGTGCATCTGTTGTGAGTTCATTTGAATAGCTCAGTGCACGTATATCCTGATGAAACACTGCTATAGACACAATGTAACCATGCTACACTAATATGTTTGCTAAACCGATCAATAATAAGATTGATCAGTCTTTTACTTGGCCAAGTTAATCATGCTATTGATCAGCTCAGCAAACATATTGCTTTTCTTGTGTAGCATTGCTATACAAAGTATTCTCCCTCCCCCTACACTCCATGCTCTGGACATGTGGAGGTTTCAAGGAGTGAAATATAACATTTTCTACAGTAAGTGCTCCTATTATTTCAGGGTCATCTTTTATAGATAACAAATACTGTTATTGACTGAAGTATTTAGATTCCTTAACCCTTTCTGACAAGTTTGTCAGCAGTTGTTAAATCATTGTAATTTTCAGAACCTTTCTCTACAAAGTTCACATGATACTCAATTCTGTTTCTGGCTTTAATGAGGTCCTCTCTCCGATACTAGCTACATGAGATTCCCCAGCATATGAATGTGTCCTATAAAAGAGTCTGTTACTTTAGAGGTTTTAGTGTTTTTCAAGGAAAATCATTTAATTGCAGAGAATCTATCAATATAACAAGAAGATACAGATCTTGGGGTGTTGTATTAGCAATGAGTTTGGAATGTAACTTTGGAGTAACAATCCCAATAATACCAAGTTAGCATTAATGGAATTTTATAGTTAAATTCTCATACACAGTGTCAGAAATATACCCCTTTTCTTTTCACCTGTGGAGAGGGGCTCATGAGATTTATGCAGTGCCTCTTACATGGTTCACGTAGTTTCCTATCTTGTACTGGACCCTGAAAGTTTCTGGTAAACTGTCATATCAGGCTACATTTAACATAGATCTAGATGTGGATTTCTCAAACAGTTTTTACAGTGCAGACCATATTTTAATTTAGATATTACTTCCTGGACAATTCCCTTATCCCCACCGGTAACACAGGATCCTTATGGCAACTTCAGTGAGTGCTTACATGGAAAAGTAATAGGAAACTATGCAATGCAGTTTTTTTGCTGTTTTTCAATATATATCTTAATGTAGTTAGCAACTGGAAGGAAGGAGGAGGGCCAGCACTGCATGACCACTCATGGCTCTGCTAGCCACTTGCAAGTGCTTTGCAAGCCAGAGGCAGTTTGTGGAGGACAGTTTGTGAATTGCTGATTCCCATATATGATCTCATTAATGGCATACCTTCAGTGACAGTGGCATACATATTTTTTAAAAGTCTTATGGGCTGATCTTCAGCTGATATAAATTCTTACCGTTACTTTGGGATCTGCTCCTCGGTGTTTCTCTTTGTGGTTTATAAGCTATATTATGCTATATTTTACCCTTAAGACAAACACTTTCAAGACTAGTCATATTCCTACGGCCTTTTGGTAGGAGGGAAAGGTATTTGCAGAGGATAATTATCATGCTACTAGTATTTAAGTGACCCTGAGGAAGAGATGATGTAATGTTAGCATGGAAGTGACTAAGCTAATGCCTATGCTAAACCACTGACCATGCTCAGGTGAACTTGATGTTTCCAGAACCCTGAGCAAACTCAGATAGGATGAGTGCTCATGAAGTCAATAAAATAGTGTGACTTCTCCTCTGACTCGTGGTTCTTACTAAATGTACCTGATTCCAAACTCAATCTCAAGCTTTGCACACAGTTCCAGGGCAGCTGGATAATTGAGCTAAAATGTCAGAACTGAAATAGTTATCAGTGTCATCTTTTAAATAGTCATAATAAGCCTCAGAGATTAAAACCTAATTGAGGTGAATGAAGTTATTTTACACCTGCTTGTCTTTCTAGCTGAAAAAGTCAAACAGCAAGAGCCTCAGTTCATATTTGGAATGTTAATCCCACAGCCATTATGATTGGAAATGAAAACCAAATATTTCAAAATCTGCCACTAATTGTGAATGACTCAAATAATGGGTCCACAAATTGACTTAGAAGAGTGCTGAGAATATGCGTCTCCCATTAATTTCAGATCATGTTGTGAGTGCTCAGTATCTCTGAAAATCAGGCCCAATGTGTCTGAGGTTGGACACCCAAAAATAGAGGCACTTGAAATCAGCAGTTACTATAGAAAATGTCACCCTAAGTTAATTTAAAATGAAAACCTGAATCCTGTTTTAACTTAGACTACCAGATGAGAGCTGACAAGGTTTGTATTGCTGTTTGCAGCTCTTGGTGACCTCTGTTTTTTTCAGTATGTTTAGGGGCACTGTTGCAGTCAGAAATGAGTATCTGTGACTACTAAGAGGAGTACCATGTCTGGTCTCAGTTCCAACTCATGCCTAGCCTTTTAAGAACCACCTCAACTCTCCAGGTGAACCCTCTCACTGTGCTTCCTCTGCTCCCCCATGCCCATCTTTCATAAAGGAAAACATCAGAAAAGAAACAGCAGCAGTAAAAGCAGAACTGAATGGGGCAAGGAGCCTAGAGGTGTTTCGGGCTGAAGAAGCATGCAAGGGTCTTAGTGGAGGTGAGGAAGCCAACTGAGTGTCGGTCTGTTCAGAGAAATCTCTTTTTCTGGGGCAGGGGAGGGCTTTCACGTGAAGGGAAAAATATGAGACAGAGGAGGAGAGAAGAAAGGGAGACAGGGTTCATAAATTAGTAGAGAGAGGAGAAAAGAGGTGAACTAAGTCTTCTTGCTTCTCATGCTTCTCCTTAGGATTCTAAGGAAGCGTAGGATGCTGGGCAGAGACTCCTAGGTTAACTACGTATAGTTAATATATCCAAATACTACTCTTAGCAGGAATTCTCCTGTACTTGACACTGTGTTTCAGTAGAGGAGAGATCCTGTCAATTACAGTTCTACCTCAATCCACCATGTCTGAGGTTTTTTCCCCCTTCCCTTTGACTTTTATTGTGGTAGTTTCTAGTAAATTATTGTGATCTTTACATATCAAAGATTGGAAGATTTTGTGTTGGGTGGGTTGATTAAATTTTGTGCTTGTAAAAAGTAAGAGATTGAAAAACCAGGAGATAGAAGAATTTTTAAGTCCACCAGACTTCTCTCTTTTTTCATTCTACCCTGAAAGGTAAGAGGGCACTTTAGTCCACATGGCTATCCAATTATTGGCCCTTTCTCACAATATTAAATATTGTGGCAAAAACAAGTCTTTCATAAATCTAAATGGATGAAGAGATGAACTTGCAATTCTCAACAGTTTATTGGTACTGTGTGTTGCTCTTCTGCTCTTTAACATCTTAAAACTGAAGTCTTTGAGATGCACTGTCTAGATATCCAGTTAGGGAAGAGCTGGGTATAAAGTGTTAAATGCCCATTGCAGAAATTAATTAATGTGTGATCACTTTCAAATGTACCCTCTAAAAATTTAAATTATAATTTTTCTGTAAAGCATGGGGTTGTGAGCTATTTCCATAAAAAGCATAGTCAATCCATGATTTTAAAAAGTTCCTGTGGAATAAAAAGTAAGGGTGGAGTCAAAGCTGTGGGTGTCATACTGACATTGTGAATAACTGCAGTTTAGGGAAAGAAGGGCCCTATTGTTGCAGGGTCTTGACTATAACTGGAGCTGCTATTTCTTTTAAAGATCAGATAATTCATTGTGTGTAAGTCAGCACACTAGAAATATATGTAATGATCTTTCTTTCACCCTCAAGAGTCTGAACAAGAATTTCTCCTAGATTAAGTTTGCTGGCTTCTATATAGATTTCAGAAGAAGAGTTGAAATATGTGTACAAGTATATTGGAGGTGCTATTAATGCTTGTTTGAGCTGCAGGAATACCTAGGACATTCTTCATCATTATTCTAAGCAAGTGGTATAGAGATTTCAGCTCAAGTAATTCAGACTGTTTTTTACCTTTACAAAAGCTCTTTAGAGGTTTTAATGCTATCTTGCCAAGCAAGGAGATTTAGCAGTTTACTTAAAGCACATGATGCCAGAACATTCCTGATTTCTTGTACCCTTTTCTGAGTGACAAGTAGGTCTCTATATTCTTTTTATTTTTGCAAGTTAAGTGATGTTTCTCCACCTTGCTATTAAAAACAAACAAACCCAAAACAAAACAAAAAACCTGTTCTTAGCACTGTGGGACTCTGTTTGCATAACATCTGCAATAAAGAGTTTAAGGATTATACGTTTTTGCTTGTCTTTTGTGGAATACCAATACTTTATTCTGAATCTGTGATATCCCTGGAGGATAAGAAAAAGGCTTCAAGAGAGAAAAGATTCTGACTCTTTCCAGGGTAAATGCTGAACAGCTATTGTCACTGTTGGATAAATGCTCATTTAAAAGGACAAAGGCTTGCTTTCCTCTTTGAAACTATAGATTATGTGGAGAATCAAAAGAAGTCTTTGAGTAAGTGTCTCTGGTTTTGCAAATAATAAATAAACAAATACATTTCCATTATAAGATTTAAAAGCTTTTTACAAACATTAATGAAATAACCCTTGCATATGTCTTGTTTTAGCTGAATTTTCAAATCTCTGTTATTCACTATGGGTTGAATCCTGTCCCCATCTCCATAGCCTTGGAGGGCCCTGTCAGGAGGGCTGTTCTGCTTCTGTTGCAAAACTGAGGACAGGATTTTGGGTGGCTGCAAAGGGAGATATTGATTCATTGTTCTCTGTGCAGTATAGCCCCTGACAATTTCCTGAGCAACAGGAACACACAATGGGAGTTAGAGGCAGAAGGCAGGGACAGGGTTAGAAGATCCACCACCCAGTGTAATCCCGTTGACTTTACTGGAATTACTCGTGAATTACATTTGTTTAAAGGAGGGGAGAATCAAGCCATATATCTTTAATGTGAAGTTATAATAAAGCCACTCTCAGTTACAGATTGCCCTCAGTTAGAAGCTACACTGTATCATGCAAACTTCAGGGAAAGTCATTATGATGAATACCAGCTGCAGGACCCAAGTATAATGTGATTATACAGCTGCACAGTTAGATGCATACTTTCTGGATATTTTAAATTTTCATGTAATTGTGCTCCAGATATTAGGATTTCTTTGAAAGAAAAGACCTGTTTCTCACCCTGTTGGCTACAGATTGCTCCTATTAATCTCATTAGTACATGCATAACTCTGAAACCTAATGATGTCAATTAAAATGTTTTCATTATTAACTGTCTCACTGCTGCTCATTTTAGCACCTAATGGGCTTAGCCATCATTACTGGATATAGTGGTGAAGCACACTGAGGCATTTATTGCAGGCAAGTGTTGGTCGAGTAAGAATGTATTCAGCCACTTTTCTAAGAGCTAGTCTACAGTTACAATGCTAAAGCACTCCCAGCACTCTGGAAAAACTACCTCAATGAGCGGTTTAGCTACCAGTGCTGGTGCATTGTTTACACTGGCACTTTATAGTGCTGAAACTTGCTGAAACTTTTTCGCACCCCTGAGCAAGAAAGTTGCATTGCTGCACATTGCCAGTGTAGACAAGCCCTGAGTCACCTGTGCTCCTCCCCCAAAGAGGGAAGGAAGGAGGAGACACATCTCTCACAGAATGACATAAACCTCAACTACCACCTTGAAACCATAAACCAAACCCTTCCCCTTTGCTTTCTTGATGCTAAAAGCTCCTAATGTCACTTATTCCACTTTGGAAACGTTCACATTTCCCCCAACAACTTCTGCCATGGAGTTATTTATTTTCAATCTAAAAAAATTCAGCATATTGAAAAATGAGAATTTGCTGTCACTCATCCTCCACTTAACTTTTCCCATCAGCCTTCTTCTCTGATTCAGACTCCTCTCTCTCTCTCTCTCTCTCTTCCTTTCCCCACAATCTCCCAGATTCATCCTCAGTGACTTCAACTTCCATGTTGATGATGCATCTGACCCCCTTAACCACACATTTCCTCTCCCTGATCTCATTCAACCTGCAGTTCTTGTTTAACTCTTTTACTCATCGTAAGAGCTGTTCACTTGACTTGGTCCTCACCAAGTACTGTTCTCTCTGATTTTTCTGTTGCCAAGTTTTCTCTCTCCAGCTATCACTTAATTTCTTGTAACATCATCCATCAGACTTCTAGTTCATGCCCTGTCAATTAGCCTTTCTGTGACTTCCGATCCATCACTATGGATGACTTCTCATCTGCTGTCTGCCCTATCCTCCCTGCCCTCTTTCCTTTCTTCAATTGCTTTGGCAGTTCATTCTCTCCTCACAACTCTTTTGCCCCACTCTCACATTGGAAGGTCTGTCCTGTCAGTCCTCTTCCCTGGTTCACCCCCAAAATTCACATCCTTCTCTCACACTGCAGAGCATCTGTGTTGGAAATCCAGTGACTAGGTTGATTTCTTCCTTTAAAAAATCATTCTCTCCTCTTTCAGTTTTACTGTCTTCTTTAGCTAAACAACTGTATTTCTCCAACTAATTTGAATCACATGCTCACAATCCCACCTGGCTTTATTGCAACCTTTGATTCACTCTTATAACCCTCCACTCTTTCTGCTTCCACTTCTCTATCTGCACAGGAACTTACCATTTTCTGCCAAGAGATAACTGAAAAAATACAACAAGATTTCCCCCCATACCTTTATTTGCCTTTGTTTCCCCTCCCCTCCTCCACCTACAACTCTCTCCTCCTCCCTTGTCACAGATGCAAAAGTTTTTACTCTGATTTTTCACTTGCCCCAGTGACCACATGCCATCTTATCTCATTATCTCACTTGTATCCACTCTCATCCTCTTCCTTATCCTTCTCCTTAACCTCTCAGTTTCCTTTGGCTCCCTACCTCTAACAATGCTAGCACGCTCTAGTGTCTCATCTTAAAAATACACTGCTGGACCCCAATTGCTTCTTCAATGACCACCTCATCTCCCTTCTTCCTTTCATCTCTAAGCTAATTGAATGCATGGTCTACAAACACTGTTTAGAGTTCTTCTCCTCCAGTTTCATCCTAGACCCTTTTCAATATGGCATCTTCCTTGCACTCCACTGAAATGACTCTCACCAAAGTTTCTAATGATCTCTTCCTAGCCAAAGCTCAGAACCAGTACACCGTTCTTATCCTTCTTGAGCAGTCAGTTGCAGTCAACCATGTCCTTCTTGAAATCTTGTCCTCCCTTGGCTTCCATGATTCTGCCTCTTCCTGCTTGTCCTCCAACTTCCTAATCACTCCTTCAATATGTCATTTGGAAGATCTTCCTGAGACCCCCCTCCAACTTTCTCTAGGGGTTCCACAGGTCTCTTGCCTTGGTCTCCTTCTTTTCTCCCTCTATACCTCTTCTCTAGGTAATCTCGTTTGCAAACACAAATTGAACTATCATCACTATATTGGTGACTCACAGATCTACCTCTCTACCAGATCTATCTCCTTCCATCCAAACTATAGACTTGGCCAGTCTCTTTGACATCTCCTTGTGGATATCTAACCTTCAGTTCAAGTTCAACATGGTTAAAAGAGTGTTCTTAATCTTCCCCCAGAAAACTCTCCTCACTACTTCCTTTCTTGATTACTGTGGACAACACCACCATCCTTCCTGTCACTTAGGCCCATAACCTGGGTGTCATCTTCAACTCAGATCTCTCTCTAGGTCCTCACATCCAGGCTATGTCTAAATCTTGCATATTATTTCTGCATAACATATTTAAGATAAGTTCTTTCCTATCCATTCACACAGCTAAAACTCATCTAGGCTCTCGTCATCTCAAATCTCAATTACTGCAATATCATTTTCTCTGGTCTTGATATATGAAATCTTTTCCCATTCATTTCCATTCAGAATGATGCTACAAAGATCGTTCTTCTGGTCTGTCACTTTGATAATGTTACTCCTCTTTCCATCCCTCCATTGGGTCTCCTTTCTTTATCCCATGAAACGTAAGTTGCTTGTCTTCACTTTCAAGGTTCTACATAGGCTATACCCACCCTACTTATCTCTCAAATTAAAATGTTAACTCCTGCTTCCAGTTGGCCCAGAATGCCAGCCTCCACTGCCCACTTGCTAAATTTTCAAAAATGCTCCGTTGTGCTTTCTCCCATGCTGCCCCTCATTTTTGGGAAGAAATATCCTGTGCTGTGATGCCGACAAAGAACTTGAGAATAGTTAGGTTGCTGGTGCATTGATACCACTGCCTATTATACTGATTATTATTGTCCGTTGTTCCTTGTATTCCTTTCTGTCTCTATCCATCTGACTGTCTGAGTCCATCTGTTGCTCTTGTGTTATATGAAGATTGTAAGCTCTTTGGGACTGTCTTTCTCTTCAGTGTTTCTGCAGTGTCTAGCACAGCAGGGTGTTGGTCCTTGACTAAGGCATGTCATGCTATAGTAATATAAAAAAATAATAATAATAATAGTGTCGCAAAGAATATTTGTATCACTCATTTTGTTTGGTCGGTATAATTCAATCATGGCTTTGCCACTCATTAATAATGCACCTATCCTAAACTGATGCCAGTTAAAAAAATTATTCCATACCACCTTGTAATCTTCTCTCTCTCTCTCTCTGTGTCTTTGTATGTGAAGACCAGTTTTGCCTAATTCTATTTAAAGAGAAATGGGAACATATAAAGGATAAGATTCACAAGGCTGCTATGTGACTAGGCTGACACATGGCAAATTAATTTTAATGTTGAGTAGAGAAACTGATGCATATGCATTGCAAAAATAAAAAGCAAGCACATAATAAATAAGATTGGACCAAATCTGAAGGACTTTGAAAAAAATACTTTGGTAATTATGAACTCCTCTATAAATATAATGGACAATGTGGAAAAGCAATTTCCAATTTGTGAGACCGTATGTGTAAATCCTAGCACCCACAGGCAATAAATCTGAGAAAATTCCGTGAGCATGGAATTATGTGGTTATGTCTCATTCTACATAGTCTGTTATGTTTCGGTTTAAATAGTTAATGAAAATAGAATTTGTATAATTTAAAAGGGTTCAGAAAGGCAAAAATATGGCAGACGTATGTGTTACATGTAAGACCCTTAATTAAAAAGCGACTATTATGGAAAGTCATAAAAGGTTGACAATGTTAGGTATGAAATATGCTTCCTGTAAACAAAAGGAGAACGCATATACTTCAATGAAATCAAAGGATGAAGGTTAAAGTACTAAAAGCTATACAGAAATGCTAAAATGTAGATTTATTTTCTGAAACTGGAGAGTTGGGAAGCAATTTTGCTGCAGTTCCTGGAATATTAAACTGTACTAGAAAACCTAATGTCAACCTAAGCTACTACAATATTTTCAGTTCAGCACAGATGGAGGTAAAGCCCTCACTGATTCAGAGAAAAACAATTCACAACAAAACACAGGAAGCATTTTTATATGAATAATAAGGGTTTAAACAGGATTCCTAGAAAACTAAAGTAAAAAATGCATAGATTGAATGGAAAATAAAGTCTTCTGCCTTAAATATAAAAAGATTTAAGGAACTGGCTCTGCTTTATAGTCCCAAACTTTCTTACTTTTTTACTGTTGAAAAGGTAATTGTATTTGTTAAATATAAAGACTTCCAAACTAGTTTATAAAATGTTTCTTGATGGAGGAAACAGTTCTGGACATTTTAGGAAAGGCAAACATGAATAAAAAAATGGTAAATGTTTTTGAAGTGCTTGGTTATTTTGCTCAGAAGCAAAAATCTACTAATAAATTTAACAATTCTTTGCTATCTTACTCTAAAGAAATATCAGATTTTAGTGTTTTATCCAGTACTAACTCAAAAAGGGGTGGGGGGGGGACTTTTGAATTCACACTAACTTCTTGTACCCAGAATTTTTTTTAAATTATTTCAAATGCTTGTGAGATTGTCCAAATTCTTAGAGTGGATTGTGAATGATACTTTGTGTAAAACATATTCACAATACTTTGAAAGAATTTTAAAAAAAATTCTTGCCTGCATCCGGCGAAGTGGGTATTCACCCACGAAAGCTCATGCTCCAACATGTCTGTTAGTGTATAAAGTGCCACAGGACTCTTTCCTGCAAAAAAATTACTCTGATCAATTATAGCACTTGAATATTAAATAAATATTTTGTGGAATGTTGATAATTAATTTCTGCTTTTTCATTTCTTCTTACTTATGAAGGTATTTATGATATGTATCAAGTCATTTTTCACTTTAGAGCATAAAATTTTCCTTTATAGTTCTTCCTGGGATGTCAGCTGAATAGCTGTGAAAGTGAACCTGAAACTATCTATTTTCTGAAGCTTTGGGGAAAAATATTGGAGACTATGCCATTAATTGCTTATGTCAGGTATAATACAGTATGTTCAGAATGACCAAAAGCAAATTGTCAAAAAGCTATTAAATAAAAGGAACATTTTAACAATAAACTGTTATGTTCTATAACCCAGCTAGATTATGGAAATATGAAAAACACAATGTAAATACATTTGTCAAAAACTGCCACAAATGGAAAAATAATTTGCTAGTTCTTTGTTGATTCATAACACTACGCAGTGTTTTGACATAGATAAAAAAGATAGCCTCAGTTTAATAAACTTTTCTGCTTTTAAATTGAACTGTAACATTCCTATATATCCTATGTATAGAGAAATGTCTAAATGGCCACATTTAATGCAGCTGAGCTAGAAGAACCCCCTCCTCAAAAACTCACAGGAAGACATCAAGTAGGAGGAATATTTCATGTGGTTCCCCTTGCCAAACTTTCCACAGATTGTTGTTCTGTCAGGAAACATGGATTGTCCAAAGCCACCCAGCCCCATAGAATGGAGCCTGTCTAGATCCTGGGACAATAAATTGTCTCTATTCCCCATGAAGGCAACTCCCAGTCACTGTGGCTTCCAGTAAGCATGGCTTTCCCTACTGTCCATGTCCCCCACGGAGTCCCTGCATAAAGAAGTTTTCATAATGTTCAGGATTTCCTCTCAGAAGATAATATAGCCCCAGGATGAAATTAGTGGGGAAATACTATGTATATTCCTGATCCATCCACAGCCTACTTCCTCCTCACACAGAGAGGGGACCTCAGTCAATTTTGAGAGAAGAGATAGTGGTGCTCCACAAACAGCTGATTCTTCCCATTCTTTGTGGGAAGGAACAGAACCCAACAGGGGCACTGTTATCGCTGACTATCAGTTGAACACAACTGTGAAAATGCAATAATATTCCTTCCTTATTCTGAGTGCTGGCAATATTATACATGTATTTGAAAAGGAATGGAAATTGATGGATTCTTCTAACTCAACCACAGTATGAAAACTGACTGTGGCTATAGTCTTAGATAAGGCATCTAAACATCATAAATTCAAAATAGAGATCAACTTCAGTAATTATGCTATTTAGACTAAAATACATCAGTGGTGAGTGTGAAAATTTATTTTTACTGCTTTATAAAATAGGAATTTTCACTTTCAGTTAAGAGACTAAAATGTCTATTCATATTTTCTAAGGTATTTAAAAGCAGTTGAGTGTGGTTGTAAATATATACTTATAAATGCAAATAACCAATAACCAAAATTAGTGTGTTTTCAGTGCGCCATAGGCACAATCACTTGAGACAGATTGCTCCCCTGAATTGTAAACACTCTTGTCTATGACCTCTTCAGTATGATTGCAAGACCCATGCATTCTCAATCCTGGTTCCATTCAATTTATTTTTATGGGGTTATTCCTATATAATTGACGTTTCTTTGTGTGTGTGTTGTGTATGTGTGTGTAAAGAAAGGAGCATAAGCAGTTGCCAGCAATAAAGTAAAATTAGGCTGCCTTTGCATTCACAAAATCCTCCAATGGAATGAAGTCAGAGCTGCAGGGGTGAAGGGAGGAGGATATCAGAAAGAGAAACTTGTAGAGGCTAGGGCAAATCTCTCTTCCCATGACTCACAAGACTTGTCCACTGTGATGCCTAAATTCTTCTTATATATGCTGCTTTCCAGGTTATGGTTCCCCATTCTGTAGTTCTGGCCTGTATTCATTGTTCTTGATGTATAACTTTATATTCAACTGTATTAAAACTAAGGCTGTTAAGCGATTAAAAAATTAAATATGATTAATCATGAGATTAAAAAAATAGTCACGATTAATTAATTGCACTGTTAAACAATAATATAATTCCATTTCTTTAAATATTTTGAATGTTTTATACATTTTCAAATATATTGATTACAATTACAAAACACAATACCAAGTGTACAATGCTGACTTTATATTCTTTTTTACTACAAATATTTGCATTGTTAAAAAGAAACTGAGGAAAGTATTTCAAGTCACCTCATACAAGTACTATAGTGCAATCTAGATTTCTTTTTTTTTTACATAGCACTCAAAAATAAAACAAATGAAAAATTTTGAGCAGTGTGTCTCAATTTTTTTGCTGGAGACCCCCCATTCGGACTTGAAAAAAAAATCATGACCCCCTCATTAGAAAAAAATGTGATCTCTTAACTTCAGCCTTATGGGTCCTAGGGCTTCAGCTCCCCTTAGGGCAGGGCAGGAGCGGTGTCAGGGTTTTTGGCGCCCTAGGCGAGGGTCCTTCCGTGCTCCCGGTCGGCGGCAATTCTGTGGCGGGGGGGTCCTTCCACACTCCCGGTCTTCAGGACACTACGACGGTGGGTCCTGGAGCAAGTGAAGGACCCACCTCAGAATTGCCGACGACGACCCAGAACGCGGAAGGACCCCCGCCTCCGAGGGCGGCAAAATGCCGTCCTCCTAAATCCTGGAGCTCTAGGCGGTCGCCTAAATGGAAGTGCCGGCCCTGGGGCAGGGGACTCTGACCTTTAGCTCCACATGGGTGGAGTGCTCTGGCCTTCAGACTCCCCCAGCCCCATTTGGGGCACAGGACTCCGGGCTTCAGCCTCCCTTGGAGATGCGGGCCTCAGGGCTCCAGCCCCCACACCACCACCCATGGAGCTCTGGGACTGGAGCTTCAACCCCCACTGCTGAACTCTGGGTCTGGGGTTCCAGCCCTCGCCCCCGCTGCCTCTGGAGTGCAATTAACACATTACAAAAATTAACATATTAATCGTGCTGTGAATCAATCCTTAATTGACAGCCCTAGTGCAAAGTGAAAGGTTATGGGTACTTATCAGTTGGAAATTAACAAGGAGGAGTAAGACCTAGATATATTGGTTGATGACTATGAGCTGCCAATGTGATGCAGCTGTGAAAAAGGCTAATTCAAATCTAGGATGCAACAGACAAGGTATTTCCAGTAGAGATGGAGAAGTGTTTTTACCTTTGTACAAGGCACTGGCAAGACCTCATCTGGAATACTGGGTGCAATTCTGGTGTCCTGTGTTTAACAAAGGTGATTTCAAACTGGAACACGTTCAGAGAAGGGCTGCTAGGAGAGTCAGAGGAATGGAGAAACTACCTTACAAGAGGAGACTTAAGGATCTTGACTTGTTTAGCCTAACATAACAAAGGCTGAGGGGAAGTACGATCACTTCTATAAATACGTCAGAGGGAAAAGCATCAGGGAGAGAGGGGTGCTATTTAAGTTAAGGGCCAGGGTAGTACAAGAACAAATGGATATAATCTGGCCATCAAGGAGTTTAGGCTTGAAGTTAGATGAAAGTTTCTAACCATCAGAGAAGTGAAGTTCTGGAGCAGCCTTCCAAGGGAAATAGTGGGAGCAAAAAAACCTAACATGTTTCAAGACTGAGCTTGATCATTAGGGCTGTCAAGTGATTAAAAAAATTAGTTGTGATTAATCACAGTTTTGATTGCACTGCCTAAAAAGACCATTATGTGTAGCTATTGCAAGACTAAGTTCCAATACCATCAAACTACTTCGTCTGAAGTACCATCCACGCACTAAATATGCTTTCACTTCCAGATCTTGTGTTACAGATAACTCACCAACAGCAAATGAATCCCGCCAGTTGTGACAGAGTATATTTACAGATTTTTAAGATCTCTACAAGCCCATGGATCAAACAATGTACAATAGCTTAACCAATGCTATTGCAAAGTGAATAGCTATGGACTGCGGACCACTCAACATTGTAAATGACAAAGACATGTTATTCAAACTGAATCTTCCAGTCCATCACACCTTGCCCTCCTAAGGAACCATTGCATCACAAATACATGACTTATATCACAATGAAAAGACTACAAAGTTGGAGCTTCTGAAAAATGCACTGCTTGCTTTAACTGGTGATCACTGGACATACTTGAGCAATTACTGTTATCTTGGAATCACGGCACACCTGACTGATGCTGCATGGATACTGGAGTCATTTGCTTTAACAATAACGCATACTGAAGAGAGATATTATGTTGAAACATGTAGAGCATTTCTTGGATGTTGTGAAATAATGAAATATTCAAGAAAAGGTAACAACAATTAGTACTACCAGTGCGATCAAAACTGCGATTAATCACAATTAATTTTTAATCACAATTAGTTTGTTTTGACTTAATTGCTAAGTTAACTGTGATTAATTGACAGCCCTAATTAAAACACATATTGTTTGAATGGGATGAGCTTACTGAACAATCCAGATCCCTCTGTCTGACTGTCCTGTTCTTATAATCAAGTATTACTCCATGAGTCTTTGTGTCCGCAAATTTTATCAGCAAAGATTTTATATTTACTTCAAGATCATTGATGAAAACGTTCAATAGCATCAGACCTAGTACTGATCCCTGAAGAATGCCATTAGAAACATCTCCATTCAGTGATGATTCCCTTTTGACAATTGCTTTGTGAGATCTGTCAGTCAGTTTTTAATCAATTTAACATGTGCTTTATTGATATTATATGGTACTTTTAAAAAAAAAACAGAATGTCATGCTGTACTAAGTCTAACACCATATGAAAGTCTCTGTATATTACATCTATGTAATTACCTTTAGCAACCAAACTTGTGATCTCATCAAAAAATGAAATCAGAATTTGTTTGACAAGACTGGATTTTCCATAAAACCATGTTGATTGGCATTAATTGCATTTCTCTCCTTTATTCTTTATCAGTTGAATCTCATAACAGCTTTTCCATTATTTTGCTCAGGACTGAACAGACTACAGTTATTCTGTGGGCTATTTTTGAATATTGGCAAAAATATTAGCTCACTTCCATTCTTCTGGAATTTCTCCCGTATTCCAAGATTTATTACAAATTAACACCTGAGATCTCCTCAGTCAGTTCTTTTTGGAGCCCTGAGTGCAAGTTATCCAGACCTGCTGATTTAAACTTTTTTATCCCTAGTAGATGTTATATAACATCCTCCTCAGGTACTAATGGACTGGAAAATACTTTGTCATTTTCAGATACTTTTTTCAAATACAGAACAGAAATATTAATTGAACACTTCCTTCTTTTCTGCTCATTATTGAAAATATTGCCGTATATGTTGGTAGTTTCAAAACCGATGCTCTTGCCAAGAGATTTGTGGTGCCTATACAATGTTTAATCATGTTTGGCAATAGGCAACATTCCAGCTTTTCACGCTGTTTCCACAAAGGAGTTACTAACAGATAGACTGTAACAGCATCTGATTATGGATTAATAGGCAGCTACAAAATACACCCAAGGATGTGACTGGCTGATTCATAATACTCGATATTCCATGATGAATTTGTACATATAAACAATCATCCTGTCCTTGCTGTGGCAGCATAGCCCCTAACCCCTCAGTAAATGGCTAACAGACATCCAGATAATATGTACCACAGGAGCATATCTGTCGTAGTCCTTTCAATTAGTAATGATGGAATCTGGCAACACTTGTTTATGAAGACCCGGAAGGCAGAAGTTTCATCAGTGAGTATGAAACATCAGGTTCTTCTCTCCTCACACATTAGCCATCAGCTAGTACAAACTGAAGATTGTCCATAAGAAGATATAACTTGGACAAAGCCTGAAAGTATATATGAAGTGAACGGTGTACAAAATTAATCAGGTCTGTAACAAAAAGAATCTAGGTCATTAGAAGTGGAATGCCAGCTACTCTACTAAATTGTCCAGTCAGTCAGCAGTCTTCTCACAAGCTGAAACAAACCTAGTCAGGCTAATTCTACCAATCAAATTGCTAAGAATTCTGCACAGCATAACATTAGCAAAGGACCACACCAATGAACCTAACTCCTTGCCACTCTTGCTGATCATCTCCAGTCTTAACAAGGGAAAGGGTATCTAATCCTGGCATTTAGGACTGAGGATGTGTTTAATCAACCTTTCATCCTCTGAAAGCAACAAAAGGATATTCTGTTTTCCTTGAGGCTGGAAAAATATGGCCGTGACCTATCAATGAGTAATGTGTCTGGCTCATGACATCCAGTATAGTAGTTTAAGGAAGTAGCAGTATATTGCCAGACTTGACCATCACTATGATCTATTAATCATACAAATACAAGCCTTCTCTCACTCTTGGCTTCTACAGATGTCTGCACAGTAACAGAACCTTTCATTCTTGTTCATCATCATAGACACGTGGCAAACTAACCAGTTTCCATGGTATGGGGGATGATCCAGACAACCATGGGTCTGAGATGCAGGAGGATTCAGAACATGAGGATGCTGATATCTTAGTAATATGAACAGTGCTTTTAACTATTATTATTCCACAGTATGTGTCAATAAAAACTAAGAAATACTTGTATCATATCATCTTTGTCTTAAGCCATTTACTATATTGTAGTGATGATAGTGGTTCCATGAACTCTTTGGTCATAGATCACTGCATACAGAAGTGATCTTCATCAACTTATTATCATCAGGAACACAGGAGTGTGCTGTATCTGGTGTTCCATCTCATGTCCTGGACCCCAGCAGCACATCACATATACTATTCATATAGTTTGATCATGGTGCATAAGAATATTGCTTCAGAGCATTAATATGTGGGATGCAGTAGTATATGTAGAGATAGAATTATAGAATCATAGAAGATTAGGGTTGGAAGAGACCTCAGGAGGTCATCTAATCCAGTCTCCTGCTCAAAGCAGGACCAACACCAGCTAGATGCAAAGAGCATTGATCTGGTACCCCAGTGGTCCTCCAGACAGTGGCCATTGCAAGAAATCTGCCTTAGCAGTGGTGAAGGACCATACATGAATGGTATGCCATGTCTAAATAACCTCTCTAGAAAGGCATAAATAGCATTACATGAAACTTGTGCTATGCTGCTGTAAACAAGTATCCTTAGCATTCATGCTCACCATTTATCAGTTTTCATACATCTCACCGAATTTTTAGTCTAACCAAGGAAACTGCAACTGATCAGAGACCAAGGACAAGAAGCGCCGGAAGCCTGAGTACTGCTAGTCTAATTACCAACAAAATACAAACAAAGTGTTATTTGCCCTTTCAGATAACACATGAAACAAGGATCATCCAATGAAATTAATAGGCAGCAGGTTTAAAGCAAACAAAAGGAAGTACTTCTTCACACAATTCACAGTCAGCCTGTGAACTCATTGCCAGGGAATGTTGTGAAGGCTAAAAGTATAACTGGGTTAAAAAAAGAATTAGATAAGTTCACTGGGGACAAGTCTATCAATGGCTATTAGATAACATGGTCAGAGACATAACCCAATACTATGGGTGACCCTAAATCTCTGACTGCTAGAATCTGGGACTAGATGACAGGGGATGGATAATTTGATAAATTGTCCTTTTCTCTTCATTCCCTGTGATATACCTGACACTGGACAAGAAGACAGGATACTGGGTGAAATGAACCAATGGTCTGATCCAATATGGCCATTCTATGTTCACCATCACCGCCATATGAAGGCCTGGCATCTAGCAGTGGATATCCACTTTGCATTAAGAGCCTGTGCTACGCCTGGTTTCTTACAGGATCCTACTGTAATATTGCACAGTGCTGCCAATGCCCATTCCTCTTGAGGGATGCAAGAATGTATTGTGAGCTTCACTGTTTGTCCTAGTATAGGAATCTTTACATTTTTTCTCTAAGACAAAATGTCACAGCCGGATACTGTGCAGGTCAGAAGATGAAGTCACTTTTCTGCCTCAGATGATCCAATGACTGATTTTGTACCAATGAAATCAATGGGCATTTTGCCATTAATTTAAATGAGAATAAGATCAGGGGCTCAATATGCAAACTGCTGGGTAGAGAATGTAAAGTAGGAGGACTATAGTTGGGGCATTCCTACTATCAGCCCAAGAAAAGCTTGATCTCTACACACAGGTTTAGAGATTGTTTTGTGAATGTGGAATTTTGCCTTCAGACCAGAATAGGGAATATATAAAATAGTTCATCACATCTTAGGTGGAACACTTTAACGCCCAGCCTATTTATACAGTTAATATGTTTTGGCTGAAAATGCACAGGGGTGCCAAAAATGATTTAGAACACTTTAAAAAATGTTGCAAACATCAATCACCATAAAGTTTTCTTGCGGGGAGAAGTATTTGTTTTGAAGTGCTTTTTTGTTTCTTTACTTATTGCAGGGGTTGGCTGATTTTGAGCTGCATGCAGCTGCCTGCCGTGGTCCCAAACCGCAGCCCCACTCAGCCCCCCTGCCCACAGCTCTCCTCTGCGGGGGCAGGAGGCAGAAGCTTGGTTCTGCGGCAACAAAGCTTTCCCCTCCCCTGCTTCTTCCCCCAGTGAGGTGCTTTCCTGCCCTGCCCCCTCTCCTTCCCTGCACCAGTCAGTTGATGGCCCTAGCGAGGGGGAGTGGGAGGGGGTAGAGTGCAGTGTGTACACAGCTCCGTAGAGGAGACAGAGACAGGTAGGGATGGGGCCTTGGGGAATGGGGTGGAACAGGGTATATCCCTTCCAGCCCCCTGCTGTGAGCCACTCAGGGCAGGGGGCTGGGAGCATCTCCATGAGCCGAGCACCCCAGCCCTCTGTCCTGAGCCCCCCATACACACTCAGCCTTCTGCCCTGCACCCCCTATACCTCCAGCCCTCTGCCCTGAACCTTGAACTCCCCCACACACTCAGCCTTGTGCCCTCAACCCCCCAACCCCAACACACCCAGCCTTCTGCCCTGCACTCCCACATCCCCATCCCTCTGCCCTGAATGCCCCCCCACAAACCCAACCCTCTTCCCTGACCTCCCCACACTCAGTCTTTTGCCCTGCAACCCCCCACACCACCAGCGCTCTGCCCTGACCCTTGAACCCCCCACACCCAGCCTTCTGTCCTGCACCTCCCACACCCTTAGCCCTCTGCCCTGATCCCTGAACCCCCCCACCCCAGTCTTCTGCCCTGAACCCACCTCCCAGGTCTGGGGTCCCGGCCGCAGGCCCTGCTCAGCTCGCTGCTGGCCTAGGTGAACAGAACCCCAGGCCAGCAGCGAACTGAGCAGGCTGGCAGCGTAAGATCAGTATTTTAATTTAATTTTAAATGAAGCTTCTTAAACATTTTGAAAACCTTGTTTACTTTACTTACAATAGTTTAGTTATATAATATAGAGTTATAGAAAGAGACCTTCTGAAAACATTAAAATGTATTATCGGCATGCGAAACCTTAAATTGGAGTGAATAAATGAAGACTTGGCACACCACTGCTGAAAGGTTGCTGACTCCTGACTTATTGGTTACTGTACTGCAGTGTGTACTAGATTGCTGATTTACATTTCTAAGAAATACTATAATAAGTAGAATATTGATTAGGAAACCTCTATTAGAATATTAATTAGGGTTATAATCCATGAAATATTTGAATACCTGCTACATTGAAAATAATATTTGTACATAGGAAATAAACACGAATAAATTATATTTGAAAACAACTTCACTAAATGACATATTATTTATCTGTCATTAAATTAAGAATCACTTTCCTTTGGTTACTGCAGGTGACTCCTGTTACAGCAGGAATGACACAAGTGAAATTTTAAATTCATCAAGGTTATATTAAAACATAATATTATTTAATTGTTTAAACAGTAAAAAGACACAATACCATGGAGGGTAAAATTTGTTTTCTACTTGAGGGAATATAATTTCTCAGAGAAAGACATCACAAATTTTCTACACTAGTGACACAGTTAACAAGTAAAACATGAATCCTAGGGAGACTGATAAAAAAATGTTTTTAATGATATCATAGAATCATAGACTTTAAGGTCAGAAAGGACTATTATGATCATCTAGTGTGACCTCCTGCACAACGCAGGCCACAGAATCTGACCCACCCACTCCTGTATCAAACCTGTGTCTGAGCCACTGAAGTCCTCAAATCATGGTTTAAAGACTTCAAGATGCAGACAATCTTCCAGCAAATGACCCATGCCCCACACTGCAGAGGAAGGCTTTTGTAAAACCATGTTGTATTTTGTCCCAATTACTACTGATCTCAATGTCCTTAATTACTTTCTCTTTCAAAAATCTTTCCAAGACCTTGCATACTACAGATGTCAAACTAACAGGCCTGTAGTTGCCCAGATCACTTTTTCCCCCTTTCTTGTTAGCAATTCTCCAGTCATACGGTACAACACCTGAGTTTATAGATTCATTAAAAATTCTTGCTAATGGGCTTGCAATTTCATGTGCCAGTTCCTTTAATATTCTTGGATGAAGATTATCTGGGCCCCCCGATTTAGTCCCATTAAGCTGCTCGAGTTTGGCGTCTACCTCGGATGTGGTAATATCTACCCCCATATCCTCATTCCCATTTGTCATCCTACCATTATCCCTAAGTGCCTCATTAGCCTCATTAAAGACTAAGGCAAATTATTTGTTTAGATATTGGGCCATGCCTAGGTTATCCTTAACCTCCACTCCATCCTCAGTGTTTAGCGGTTCCACTTCTTCTTTCTTTGTTTTCTTCTTATTTATATGGCGATAGAACCTTTTACTATTGGTTTTTATTCCCTTTGCAAGATCCAACTCTACATGGCTTTTGGCCTTTCTCACTTGATCCCTACATGTTCTGACCTCAATAAGGTAGCTTTCCTTGCTGATCACTCCCATCTTCCACTCCTTGTAGGCTTTCTGCTTTTTCTTAATAACCTCTCTGAGATGTTTGCTCATCCATCTTGGTCTACAACTCCTGCCTATGAATTTTTTCCCCTTTCTTGGGATGCAGGCTTCTGATAGTTTCTGCAACTTTGACTTGAAGTAATTCCAGGCCTCCTCCACCGTTAGATCCCCAAGTTCTTCAGTCCAATCCATTTCCCTAATTTCCTTAATTTTTTAAAGTTAGCCCTTTTGAAATAAAAAATCCTGGTCCCAGATCTATTTCTGTTTATCCTGCCACCTAGCTTGAACTGAATTAGCTCATGATTGCTCAAATCCACCTTGCTCACACACATTATCTCCTAAAAGTTTATCCTGTTGCTATGTCTTCAAAGGGAACACTGGGACTCCTTATACTTTACACTACATCATCAACCAACATTATTTTGGAAGTCTACCCATTAAGCTATGGAGACAAAGGAGGAAATGATTACTATGAAGACAGATTCTTATATCGAAAACAAAGAGTAAAACTAGAGTAACTCCATTCATATCTGACTCAATCAGAATCTGTTCTCCATTGTTTTACTTTAACTAATGAGGAATTATAGGATTTTTAATTCAGACATATATTAAACGAATATTAACATGTTAGGGATTTAATCTTTAGGTCAGATAAAATAGGAATCTTTCAAATCTGCCAAAAAATTGAAAAGACCCCAAAACAGAATATTTTTTTAGGTTCAAAAAATTTTGGTTAACTTTTTTTCCTACTTCTTACTTCTCTGTACAGACGTATTAGATAAACCATGTATAGTTAAGGTCCGAGCAGACTGCAAAGAGCTACAAAGGGATCTCACAAAACAGGGTGACTGGGCAATAAAATGACAGATGAAATTCGATGTTGATAAATGTAAAGTAATGCACACTGGAAAACATAATTCCAACTATACATACAAAAAGATGGGTTTACATTAGCTGCTACCACCCAAGAATAATATCTTGGAATCATTGTAGATAGTTCTCTGAAAACATCCACTCAATGTGCAGCGACAGTGAAAAAAGCTAACAGAATGTTGGGAATCATCAAGAAAGGAATAGATAATAAGACAAAAATAACATATTGCCTCTATATAAATCCATGGTACATCTACATCTTAAATACTGAATGCAGATGTAGTTGCCCCATCTCAAAAATATATATTAGAATTAAAAAAGGTTCAGAAAATGGCAACAAAAATAATTAGGGGTATGGGATGTCTGTCATATGATGAGAAATTAATAAGACTGAGACTTTTCAACTTGGAAAAAAGACAACTAAGAGGGTATATGATAGAGATCTATAAAATCATCACTAGTGTGGAGAAAATAAATAAGGAAGTATTATTTACTCTTTCTCATAACCAAGAACTAGGGGTCATCAAATGAAATTAATAGGCAGTAGGTTTAAAACAAACAAAAGGAAGTACTTCTTCATACAACACACAGTCAACCTGTGGAACGCCTTGCCAGAGGATGTTGTGAAGGCCAAGACTGTAACAGGGTTCAGAAAATAACAGATAAGTTCATGGAGGATAGGTCCATCAATGGCTATTAGCCAGGATGGACAGGGATGGTGTCACTAGGGTCTGCTGGGCAGAAGCTGGGGATGGATCGCTATATGAGTACCTGTTCTGTTCATTCCCTCTGGGGCAGCTGGCATTGGCCACTGTCAGAAGAGAGGATACTAGGCTAGACTGACCTTTGGTCTGATCCACTATGGCTGTTGTTATGTTTTTATATTCTTATACAATAATAATGGTGATACATGGTTGTTGGGTTTTTTTCATTTTTTTTCTTTTTTTTTTTTAACATGCCTGTGCACTTTTAGTTTCTGGCTAGTAAGGGTATTAGATGTATTCAAACACCTATTTTGATTCTTTATTCAGCATTATAAATCAAACATTTTTATTCTTAAAGTATTTCTTTCCCAACCCAATAATCTCTCCAAAAAGCCAGCTCTAATTAAGCTTCCATTTTATAGATCTAAAAAGTATCACAGTACATATAAAGCATGGGACAAAATCAGCAAAAACTTCAGTAGATAATTCTTTATTTCACTGTAAAATGTTGAAATTCATGCTAGCATATGTAACTTTCTTTTGTTGGCATGTATTTTCTCTGTAATAAAATAAAAATAATAAGGAGAACTGATAAACAGCTCAACTTCCAGGTGTTTATCTGAAGTGAAACTTTTGAGGTGTGCTTGTCAAAAGCTAGACTGTACCCTTAACAACATCAGACATACTGGAGGGAAGAACACGTTTTACATGTTCGCTGTAACTGTGCATTTCTTGGTTTTCTAATGTTTGAATTTATGGTTTTGAAATACTCAATTATAGAATGGTACAGAAAGTAGTTGAACAATGTTGTACAGCAGAACCTTAACTCCACCTTGAAGTTTTTGGAAGTGAATTCTCTGTCAAGTTTTGATGTCACCACTGAGAATCAGGTAAGCTCTCATATTTGTACTGGGCATATTGGTAGATCTAGTTTTCTTTTTGTGGATGACATCTGAAATCTAAATTTCTTCTCCAGTCACACATTAGTATAAGGTCTCTAGTTTCTTAATACCTTGTTTTTTTCCTATGAGGGTATTTAATTACATGGGCATCCAAATCAGGTCTCATAGCTTCCAGTCAGTTATATAAACATCTTCCTATCAGTAGTTCAACAAGAGTACATTTTGTGAAGTTAGGTACTCTTGTTCTGTAATATAGGAGAAAAGGGGTTATTTTCTGATTTTAAGACAGAAAATAAGAATTTTACATGCCAGGCTTCCCAGTTACAGAGCAAGGGGAGATTAAATGTACTTAATATTATTGACTTGCAATAAATTCTTGAATTATTGAGATGTAATCTGGGATCCTTAATCAAGTCATTTTTATAAGAGCAAGAGTTGAAAAAACAAAGCAAAAAGCATTAATGATACTCTGCATCCATTGAAGCCATACAGAAAACTTCTTTCACCTGAGAAAAGGCCAACAAATTAATAGAAACACTCTGTAGTGTGCATAATGGCTACATCCAAGGATTTTCTAGTTCAGGACAATACCTCAGTTGTGCAAAATGTCAAGATTCACACTCTCTGTGGACCCTTCAATATCCCTGTTTATCTCAAGCCACCAAGCTTGCTATCTAGCTAAGGATGACCTATGAAACACAAAAGCAGGGGCAGCTCTAGGCATTTTGCCGCCCCAAGCAAGGCAGGCAGGCTGCCTTTGACAGCTTGCCTGCAGGAGGTCCTCTGAAGCCAGGGGACCAGCAGACCCTACACAGGCATGCCTGCGGGAGGTCCTCCGAAGCCGCGGGACCAGCGGACCCTCCGCAGGCAAGCCGGCGAAGGCAGCCTGCCTGCCACCCTCGTGGCAACTGGCAGAGCACCCCCAGTGGCTTGCTGCCCCAAGCACGCTCTTGGCATGCTGAGAGCTGGAGCTGCCCCTGCACAAAAGACACAGAACACAGAGCAGAACCTGTTCAGAGGTTACAGCTTAATTCAACATGACCACTAAATTTCCACAAGGACAAAATCATCCTCTTTACTTTATCTAGTGGACCAAAATACTAGGGTTAGAAAATGCTTTTGGTTCTAAGCATAGAGTATTATTCATAAGACATTCTCTGTCATCTCTCCTCAGAAAGCATGACTGCAACAGCTTTTCAATAATAACTAAAAGCAACACCGGGCATAGCCATTTCAGCAGTCTGTGCTGAGGACATTTTCCGTTCTAGACAATGTAACTCCCCAATCCAGACCCGTACAAAGAGCTGTCAATACAGTCTGTTTCCTGGCTAAGTACTGTACTTAATCTACGATAAGAGTATATTACTTCTTAAGATGGGGTGTCCAGCCTGCAGCTGAAAGACCAAGTGAAGACTGCCATCATAAATATGGCTGCTGGCTGTTAAAAAGGCTCTTATAAAGTTTGAATAACAGAATAGAGAGTTGTTTACAGTGTTGCAGAGAAATCATACCTCACCAATCTATTAGGGGAATTCTTTGTGGGTGTCAGTACGTCTACACTGCACGATTATTTCGAATTAGCTTAAACCGATATTACAAAACAGATCTAATAAAATCGGTTTAGCGCGTCCACAGTGGGATCACGAAATCGATTGTTTGCGTCCATGGTCCAAAGCTACCATCGATTTTCAGGAGCAGTGCACTGTGGGTAGCTGTTCCTCAGCTATCCCATAGTTCACTTCGGGTTGAGAGCACAGTGCCTGATGGGCAGAAAACTCTGCTCTTCACCGCAGCAGCATCGCGTCTGCCAGAAGCATTCAGTACACAGAGGTGACATTTACAGTACTCAAGGATTATTTATTTTACTTTTCTTTCACGTGCTGGGGGGGAAGAGACTGACGACGGTTCCGTGAACCACGCAAGACACCGTATATTACGCTACAGATTGGGCGCTCAGCCAAGAATGCAAATAGTTTTGCAGAGACTGCTGTGGAGACTGCTAGCTGTAGTCCTCATTGCCCCCCTCCTCCTCCATGAGCATCCGTTGAGTCTCTGGCTTCCCGTTACGGTTGCAGCACGCCGCTGTGTATCCTGGAGTTTTATTTTCAACGCTTTGGCATTTCTGTTCTTTAATGGAGCTCTGATAAAACAAGATTTGTCTCACCATACAGCGATCAGATCTAGTATCTCCGTAAGGTTCAATGCAGGAGCTACTTTTGCATTTGAACTGCATCGCCACACCGTGCTGATCAGAGCTGGACACGTGAAAGCAGGAAATGTCATTCAAAGGTTCGGGGCTTTTCTGTTTACTGGCACTCCGCATCCGAGTTCGGATTGCGGACCAGAGCGTCAGTGGTGCACTGTGGGATACCTCTAGGGGCCAATAATGTCGATTTCCGTCCACAGAACTCTAATCCGAGTTAAGACTATCGAATTTAGCGCTACTCCTCTCGTCTGGGAGGAGTTCCGAAATCGATTTAAGGAGCCATTTAACTCGATATTAATGACGACGTCGTGTGAACGGGTACAGCGTTAAATCGGTATATCGGCCATTAAACCTATTTAAAGTCGCAGTGTAGACCTGGCCGAGCATGTGGACAAGGATGATCCAGTGGGTATAGCATACTTGGAGTTTCAGAAAGCCTTTGAAAATGTCCCTCACCAAAGGCTCTTAAGCAAAATAAGCAGTCATGGGATAAGAGGGACTTTCCTCTTATGGATCAGTAACTGGCTGAAAGATAAGAAGCAAAGGGTAGAAATTAAATGGTCTGTTTTCACAATAGAGAGAGATAAATAGCAGGAGGCCCCAGCAATCTATACTGGGACCAGTGTTGTTCAAAATATTCATAAATGATCTGAAAAAAGGGGTAAACTGTGATTCGTAGATGATATAAAATGATATAAAATTACTCAAAATAGTTAAGCCTAAATCAGACTTCCATGAGTTAAAAAGGAGTCACAAAAATGGGTGGCTGGGCCACAAAGTAGAAGATGAAATTCAATGTTTATAAATGCTAAGTAATGCACATGGGACAACATAATTCCAACTATACTTACAAAATGATTGAGTCTAAATTAGCTGTTACCACTCAAGAAAGAGATTGTGGAGTCATCATGGATAATATGATTCAGAATTTTCAAAACAATAAACAATTATTGAAAGGCTTACATACACATTAGATTAGCAGCACACTGTTCCTCAGATTAAAAATTAAACAATATATACCGCTGCAACTGTCAACAAAGATATAACATCTTTGAATTCTACAATATTCCGCTTCATGCCATCACTGTTGCAAGAAGGTGAGTATTCTTATATGAAATAAACAAAACCTAATTCAGAGCAAAACAGAATTACTTGTTTATAAATTCATATACATTTGTCACTAGGTAGAATGACACTGAAAAGCATTATTGGTAATGTTAAGCACAATGACAGTTATATATATATATACACACACACACATATATACACATATATATGTTAACTAAACTTCAGCAATTCCAAATCTAGCTAACTAAAGCAGAATGACTGTAGAAAGTTTTGTTGGCAACTCTTCTGGTTCTTTCTTTCATTTTGTCCCATCGTGATGGTGACTTTAATGGCATTCATATGAGCAAGATGCTGCATTTTTAGGAAATAGCTACAACCTAAATAAGTCATGTCAATGCAAGTACAAAAGGTAAAGTCTTTTAAATGCTTCAAAACTAATGTATGCTTAAAATATCTTATACCACACTTACCAAGTGCCCTGAATTCTGTTGAATATCACTCTGAGGCAGGCTTTGGAGGCATGTCCCACCATCCTCCAAGCTCCTGGACTATCTAAATCCTTTTCTCCTGCCTACATGAACACCTGTGCTGCTGTTCATCTGCAGAACTGACTGCGTGCACTTTTCCTGCTGTCTACAGGGCTAGCTGAATAGTATAAAGCATGACAGTGGTGGGCAGCGTACATCTCCCCCCCTTGCTCCTGCTTCACTGGCCTCAGTTCCACTGCAGTTTCTTTAGCACCGCTACAAATAGGGAAGAAAGTGGGACAAAGTATGAAGAGTGAAGGGGTTAGTGGAGGAAGAGAGAGAAAAAGGGGGCTGACTGTGGAGAAACATAAAGAAGGGGGGAGATGAAGCAACAGAAGGAAACAGAAAAGATAGAAATGGAATGAGACCGGAATGCAATAGACTGAGAGAAAAAAAGCGAGGATACAGTTGGGGAAAAAGGATAACCACAATGATGTAAAGAGTAAAATCACACATTGTGTCTGTCATTGTGAGGTCTAGTCTTTCATTATTCCTTATTGCAATATTGCTTGGTAATATGTCCATGACAGTGTAGCTTTTTTTCTTTATTCAAATTGACTGTAGTAATTTAGTATTAAATTACCATCGATTCACCTCCTGTTGTTACAGCTGCAAGCTCAAAAGAGTGAAAATCACTTCTGGGGCTTTTCTCAAATTTAGAGACTCTAGGAACACATGAAGTCCAAGGGTAGTGAACATAGACTCAATCATAAGTACAAAATCTTATCTGTACTACAAGTTTTATTAAATAGTAAGTAAAGTTGCAATTACCCATGCATATATAAACTCTATAAAAGCCTATTCAAAGATATTCTAAGGTCTGATGATTTCAACAGATCATCATCAATAGAGGGATGGTGTCTGCTGAGGTTTTCAGGGGGTCCTCCCACTTTACCCAAGCAGGGAACCTCTTTTATACTGTTGTTCTGAACACATCTGACACCATACACATATGCATGAGGTTTCAGCCTTCTTTTCCTTACCTGTACTTCCATACTCCATTAATATTGGAGTGCCCCATTTTTCATAGAATGTTTCTTAGTTCCTCTTATTCTCATTAGCATCTATGCACATGTACCCTGTGGTCAAGGACAGGACATTCCATGATGTTACAATCAGATGTCTCATGATCTTGGATAATACCTTGTGGTTTATTGCAATCTAATTTTCCATAACATTACCTTTGGCATATCTCTCTACAATAATCTTGTGACCTTACTGGCATAGGGTCATTCCGAGGTCATCCAATCATGTCAAATGTTCTTAAGCCTATGGCCTACTACAGCTAAGCTAAAATCTTACAGTCTTCAGCTTGTAGGCCTTGCATTCCAGCCATGCTATACTTATACAGCTAACACACACTCATCACTCCAAACTACTTGTCAATCTTATACTTCTATGATTCTACAATTTAAATCTATTTTGCATACACTGATTATATATGAAATAGCATAAAAGTTGACCATAGCACCATATAACACAATGATAAATAGATGATAAAATGAACTAATTGGCTACAACAAACATCCCAGATTCCCTTTAGAACCTCAAAGCTTGTCAGAACAGACACTGTAGAACAGTGACTCAAAATATTACTGGCCAGTTGCTTTTCTTTTGGTTACCAGTGTGGCAAATAAAAAGTGTAGCTGCTTATATAGATAATATCCTAATATATGGAAGAATAGAAGAAGAGCATCATAAAAAATTCCCTATTATATTGGAAACAATCCAGTATGCAGATCTAAAGCTCAGTATTATAGAACAGCATAGTTATGTCAAAACCAACCAGATTTCTTGGGATACTAAATGAGCAAGGCATAAAGCCTCATCCAGATAAAGTAAAAGCCATTAAGGAAGTGCAGTCTCCTGAAACCATTCCAGAACTGAAAAGAATTCCAAGTATGATTCACTGTCTAGGCAGATGTATACCCATCCTGTCAGTAATATTGAATCCTTTGAATGAACTCCTGAAAACTGAAATCATAGTATAAAACAAAAGGGAAATCAGCAGAATGTAACAATTCTTATCTGAAGCATCAGTATTTGAATGGTGTCAGTGAGCCAACTATTGTAAGTTGAAATTTCAGTACCTATGGATTGGTGGAATAGAACAGCAAGGTCAGATATCTACTGGTCCAGGATATCAACTGATACCAAGACTTATTAAGATCAGATAGAGGAGTCCCTTCCTTCAGTAAAAGCCTGTGAAAAATATGCAAGCTAGCAATCTACTTATTGGTAGATTAGCACAGCCAGATAAAGTCCTCAGAATAATGACACAGTTACAAGCTCATTAAACAACAAAGCTGCATCTACTGATTTGTGGAAGAGGGTACCAGAGGCAGCTCACCTCCTGCTGCTATGCAAAATAGTTTCACTACCTCCCCCAGGCAGAAAGGTCAGACTTAGCTCTGAAGTTTGTTTCATAAATACTTCTTGAGACAGGCATCCTTCTCATATAACAGGAATCACACCCTTTAGGGATGGCTTGAGGTGTGCCAAGCCAGCACAATAATTCTGTTTGTTATACTAATGTAGACTACTCTCCTTTAAATATTTGACTGCTCACAAATTGTTTTTATTCCTTATAAAAGCGAGAGAGAGACTGTCCACCAGTGAGCTGTCAAGGACTACTTCTGCAGACAAGAAGATATATTTGCTTGGCAAAGCTCTGCTAGCTCCTGATGTTCTTTTTGGATATGATTCAATAAAGTTCAAACACTCCTCCCTGGTGACGTACCTCCATGATATATCTGCCTGCTCTACGTCTTGGAGTTAAAAATGAAAATGCTTCTCTTCCTTCTTCTAAAACATGGTCTCTTCCAGCTGCTGTTCCTCCCCACTTAATGCGCCAAGGGTCTAGACAGGCTCCCGCTGGTGCTGGCCAGCTCCTGGTTGGCTGTAGCCAGCAGAGCCATTAGTGGGAGGTGAAAGCAAATATTCCAGCACTTCCTCCTCCCTGTCCTCACATTGAGGGGCAGTTTCGGGTGGGGAAAGCTCGGGAGTGTGAAGAGACAGAGAAATGGAGGAAAATGAGTAGAGCGAGCCTGGGAGGGCAGGGAAGGGGAGCGGGAGAGCACCCCGGTGACAAGGGCGTCATTTTCTATGGGATTGGATAGCTCCTCACCAGACAGCAATGTGATGCCTCCCACGTGGGGCAGGCCAAGTTGGGGTCTTCTAATTGCTGTGGTGTCAGTTCCCCCATTCCCTGGCCACAGAGAAGATAACAGCAGGGGACTAGGCCAGATCCACGCCCAGGCCATTAGTGAGACATTCCCCATGGCCTGCTGACCCCAGTCCCTGGGATAGGACCCACACAGCCCCTCCCTAATTCTCTGGGTTGGGACTGGCTATCAGTGTCCCATGAGCAGCCCCGACCCCAGCAGGGCAGTGACACAGCCTTACCCCAGAATTGTTCTACCCAGGAGAGCAGTAAGAGAGGCCAAGGAGGAAGGAACATTCTGGGCTGAGCAGGAGGGAAAGGCGAGGCCAGAGCACATCTGAGTGTAAATGAGTGTGGAGCAGGGGCGGGCAGACCAGCAGGGAAAGCCAAGGGTGACGCCTATGGGAGAAGAGCGGGGGCTGCAGTGGATGAGCCCAGAATGAGCTGTTCAGGTCAGGGAGGAGAAGTTGAACATGTTGGGTGGATAAGGATAAGAGATTTAGCCGGGGAGCGTGAATAACAAGTTATGTGTGATCTGGGATTTGAAGGGATCTGGCCTGGCTGTGAGACTGGTTGGTAGCGGTGGTGCCTGTGCTTGTGAGTAGACAATGGAGGAGTCTGCATGTATTTGTGCATTGGCTTGATTTTGAGGGGAAGACTGTAGCATATGTGAGGGATTGGGGGATGGAAGGAAAAGTAGAGGGTACTGTGATATACAGTTGTAATAACTAACTCAATTTGAGAGTTTTAATTAATTATTTTTAAAGGGATGGGCGAAAATGTGCTGTAGGGTCAGAAAATTGCTGAGGATAAGCTTTAGTTGCCTCTCTCCTAATTTTGCCTTTTTTAAACATTTGGATCAGAATTCCCCTTTCTGGTCTCCTCAAGGGTCCCCCCTCACCCCCGTGGCTACACTAACTGGGATTGCAGCCTTATCATTTTGTGGTGGGCCTGAGAAATATATTTTATATATTCCCCTCTTCACTCTGTGATTATTCTAGTGTGCATAGAAGTAGCCTTAGGATTTTAGAAAGATGATTATTTATGTCACTGCCAAATTTTTGGACTAACATCAGCCTCCTCTGCTGCAGAAGTAGACCTCAGCTTTTTGTCAGTATATAGTTGTCAACATTTTAAAAAACAGGGAGCAATTCTCCATTGTAGGGCTTGTGGGTTTCTAGGTGTTTTGGAAACCAGCTGGCCTTGTTTACCCAAAGCTCAGCAGCGCTGAGGTCGTACTCACTCCCAGTGATTTTCACATGTGACACATTTTCTTGTGAGTCTGGCTATCCAGCGCTAAAGAACATCAACCAGATGCTGTCACTCAGGAGGTTTTTCTTTTCCTGGCTTGAGGGCCTTAGGTGGCTCCTGGGATGGAGTTGCTAGCTGGACGGACTTGAGCAAAAACAAGCAGGAAGAGCAGTACACAAGAACATTCTTTATACATATAAAGCAGCATATTGGGGAAGTTGTATTGCATATTCCAATACATTACATTCTCTTCCTCAAGTTTACTAATGTACCTTTTAATTTATACCTTTTCACTCAGTATCATAATCAAATGTTGCTTTAGTCACATTAATTCACTATAAGTGCAATGTAAATTATTTAACTGAAAAATAATCCTTAAAATAGATAGATGAATGTTTCTCACAGAAGAGTAGCAGCTGGTTGAAAAAGTCCTTGGATGATATTTCCTGAACTCTGTGGATACAGTTTCTCGACCCTATTGAACTGTGGTATCTGTAGTCAGCTAAGTCTCATTTGATACAATATTCTCTGTTATCCATATTTTTATGTGTGGAAAAGAAGTAGTCTCTCTTACAAATGTTATTTCACTCTCAAAACCTTTGTTCCTAGTCTACAGGGTTTATATTTCTTCTCTTTTGTACCATGTTAAAGGAATTTTCTTTCCAGTTGGGGCCATTCATCTTGTGGTTTACTGACTCCTTAGCAATTGTTTTGTGCATGTGTATGTTTTTAAATCATCTGTTATTGGAGAAAAGCCCTTTAAATATGAAGAGGGGAATTCAGGCTTTTAGCACACATGATCTTCTGTGCCTCAGCTGATGGCTCTTAAAGGTACCATTTAAGAGTAATTATGTAGAAAAATAATGTAGTATTATTCTTCTCTACAAAACAGAATTTTCTATCTTTGGAATAAAAGGTTCTTAATTGTTTCTGGTGTTAGTTTTTTTTTTAATTCTGCAAGTAAAGCAAAATAAATCTTATATTATTTATTATTAGCTATTGTTCATTCTTGAATATATATTAAAGAAATAGCAGTGCCCCCCTGCTCCAAATCTAAAATCTGTGTGTAAAACTTCAGAATAGGCCTTGCAGCCTGTCTATGTTAACTCAGGTTATTTAAAATGATAGAATGTTGCAGAATTTCTCATATTTCTTTTTCTTTACTCAGGTCTCTTTTGCTTTTCTGAAAAATCATACCTTTTCTCCACTCCCCCTCTGGGTCATTACATATATATATACACATATATATATATATATATACACCAGGTGATCAGAAATCAAGAATAGTGTAAAGCACCTTACATTTGGCCCCTTAACCATTCAATCTTGCCTGTTACAAAAACAACATTCCTTTTATCACTCACCATCCAGATTAGTGAAAATTGCAAATGTTTAGGTCAAGGAGTCTCAGGGGTTAGAGAAATATAAACATTGATTTACCGTGCCATCCCCTAAGGGGGTAGTCTGTCTTATAGGCCTGGTAAAGTAATAGAGGGAGGGATGCTCAGCTCTGAGGATTTCAGTTGGTGTGAGGATTTACAAATGTATAGAACCTGAAACACATACCGGTGAAAAATGAAAGTAACAATAATAAATACTTTTCATACTAACATTTCAAATGCTGGCCAGGTTGCTTGCTCTCTGATTCTTAAACTTCCCTGAAGCATATTACTTCTCACTACATATAATACCAAAATAATACAGAGTAACACAGAATGCATCTTGAATGTAATTGCTCATCTGCTTACTTTAATGTAACCCATAATGTTTAACTAATTTAGAGATTTATTTGAAATAATGTAACTGAAAATTAGGTTTAAAAAAATCAAAAGCAAGAAACAGAAGTAGAAAGAATTAAGAAAACCCAACAATCTTCAAATTAATTTTATCTAGATGAATTGATTTTTGTTCCATTTTTACTCTCATTTGATCCTTAACATGAACTTGATTATATTTGTGCAGAACAAACAGCTTAGGAATTTCAGCACTATATGACATTTACTTTTGTGAGAAAAGAAAAAAAAAATCCCTGAAAGAAATTAGAAACATCTTTATTGCTTTCTAATTTAAGATCACTTTACAAACATTTATTAATTAAGCCTCATATCACTCCAGTGGAGATAGACAGGTTCTGTGGTTCTATTTTACAGATGGGCAAACTGAGGCCTGAAGTGATCCAATGATTTGCCCAAGACCATATACAACTTGTATGAAGCAGAACCAGGCATAGAACTCAGGCACCCAGTTCTCTGTAGCTCTGCTCCTTGTATAGTCATTTACTCCTGTGCAGAGTGAGTGTAAAGTACTACTAGATCCAAACGGCAGCATTTTACAAACACGTGTGTATTCAGATTGCACAGGTATAAATTATTACACAAAGTGTGTGGAAATGAAGAATCAAACCCCAAATCTCCTGACTCTCATCCCAGTACTTTGACTACTAGTCCATGCTTCACTCCTTTTCCAAATGTAGTGACTGAGTATCACTAAATATCAGACAAAATAATTAGAGTGAGATAACTTTTAAGTTAGTTTTTCTACTTATTGAAGGCTAATGTTCTTTTAAATGCAATAAAACAACTGCATACAACTATTTTTATTTTTGCATCGATTTATCCATCCATGTTTAAGGTTATGAATTTGTGTCCCATGTTAAATTATTTTAATGAGCAGAGAAAGAAAATCCACAAAATCACTGACTGTTTTTGTAGATTTATAAAATACGCCAGCAGAATAAATATTTTTTTTAAAAGGAAGAGAATTATACATTTTCATTACAACACAATAAGGCAGTTTAACTCAATTTAGCAACTAAGTCAATGTTTTGCCAAGCTATCAAGCTAGTGCCTTATTAAAATCCCACTGGCACTGGGGTATCGGAGGGGGGGAAAAAAAGGTTAAACTGCATATCAAGTACTGAAGGGAGCTGAAAGGATGTGGAGCCCAATTAAACCTTCAGCACTGCTCTGTCTCATAAACACTTGCTACTTTATTCCCTCTGGAACACATTTCGAGGCAGCTAAAGTGGGAACCCAGCAAGAACCTTTTCATGAGAGCTCTGTTATTGAGCCTTAGGTCCAGCCCAGTCCTTCTGGGTGAGAGGCTTCATACTCCCTCTCTATTAATCATCATCTGGCCTTCTAACACCTGGGACTGACTCCAACTCCCACTGTTGCTATATTGACAATATTCCCTGTTGATTTCCTCATTTTCTCAGCCAAGGCTAGAATGACCTCTTTAAAATTCTTTATAAACGTCAGTAATTGCCGCATCAAACTTCAATTCATTACTTTCCCAGGCCTCATGTATTTTGATGATATGAAAGTTGACCGCATTTACATGCAAATTGAAGTTTTATATTAATAAGGGCCAGTAAAAGGAGATTGCATGGTAATACTCCATTATGACTTTTAAATACATTTGCCCATGTCTCAACTTGGCATTAGCATGGTCAGACCATGAGGAAATCATGTTGGTCTGATTGCAATTTTGTTTTCCAATTGAAAGTACAATTTCATCAGGTTTCCCTGTCATTTCTGATAATGACTTAAGTTTGCTTGCTAAATTGAAGAATTTCTTCAAGCCTCTCTGTGGGCTGGGAAACAGGTGAGGAGACAGCTGCTTCTATATAAAGTGCTTCATTATGAACTATCACTATATTCAACCCCATAAGGCATTTATGATGAAAGGAACAAATTACTGAAGGTCTAGTGCAGCTGAGATTGATTATCTTAAGCATATTAACTTTTGACGTAAAACTTTGAAAGCACAACAGTTCATTTGTTAACGCAGTGTTAAATATCATGATCAATGAGTCCTTCAGCTTTTAGATTGCTAGCTCATTGTTTGGCTTCAGATTTTATACATTACTATTCTCTGTCAGGAAAACTGATACAATAGTGCTCTGCAGAACTGTTTACATTAGTACAAAAAACTATGTTATTTTCCAAACCTATTCAGTTTATAGGGTGTAGAGAATACTCAGTACCTAAACTAAAACATCTTCAAAATATACTTTTATTGTTGAAAATCTGATTACATTTCATATGGGACAATAGATGAAAAAAATCCCTGCATATCCATGCCAGAATATAGTGAATTTCTGGAGCTATAGTATCTATGGTCCCAATCCTGCAAACACTTATGTAAATACTTAACTTTACATACTGGGAGTAGTCCCATTGACTTCAATAATCTTTTAAAAAGTAGAAACATAAAAAAAAATAATAGGAGAAGTGTTTTGCCATCTAAAAAAATATTTGGACCTTTGCAAGGCATGTTTATGAGAATGTCAGTATCAGAAACTTGGGCCCTGAGGCTGCAAGGTGATTCAAGAAGGAACCTTAATTCTTCACTGAGCCCCACTCTCAGTGCCACTCTTAGAGTGTTTGCAGGAATGAGCCCTTCATATTTTAACATTTTCTTCTTGGATAGTAATGGATTAAACTTTTTATGAATGTGCAGCTATTATACCTCTATGTGCAGGTGTGTCGATGCAGCTTTGAAAATATGACTGTCTAATTACCAATTAAAAATCAAGGCCCTGATCCTGCAAGCTGATCTGTGCAGATGGAGATTCTGCACATACAAAGCCCCATTAACCTCATTGAGACTCTGTGGTTGGAATAGTCATCCTGCATGAATTAGCTTGTGGCATCAGGGCCCATGTTTCTAACAAACTAATATTGAAACGTTTTCATAAACATGCCTTGCACAGGCCAAAATATTTAGATGATAAAACGCCATTGTTATTAAAATACTTCTTTATGGTTCTATTTTTAACAGGATTATTTTTGCTCTCTCAGAGCTGATGAGTCTCTGATAGCAGCTTGAATATGAGGAAGGTCATTGAGTGTATGATAACACTATAGTGCCTCTTATTGGTATTTATAATAAATATTTACCCTTGGAATTGTCTAACTTATCTTACTGAAGTCTCAGTTACCCCTATTTGCTATCTAAAAACAGCACTGTGAGTTTGGTAAATCGGTCTGCCTCCCAAACAAAAGCAACAGTATGTAAAATGATTGTTCTAATAGAGATTATAGCCAAAAGGATTATTGTATAGAAAAAAAAAATGATGAGTGTTTTCACTCCAAATCATGGTAGACAAGTCCCTGTTTCACTAATCCCACCCTCCAACTCAACTCAACCCTTATTGTCAGTCTCAGAGAAGTCAAGAACAGTGTGAAAGTGAACTACCTTTTCATCATTAGAAATAGTCCTCCTGCACCAGTTTGAGGCATTTTTGTGATTCAGTGTGGGGAATCTTGCATTGCTGTTGCCAGTACTTCTGTTCTGTGAAGAAACAGTAGACTGTTGCTAATTCACCATTTCCTGACAGGATATTGTAGGCATCTGACAAACCTTCAGTTTGGTAAGCATAGGCTCTGCCCAGATGCAATGATTCTCAGCCTTCCACACCTTGAAAGCTATTCTAGGACAAATGAATGACCTCCTTAGAAGAAAGGTTCTCCAGGCTGTGGAAGACATTTTCTTGATTTATGACCACTAGGCAATGACATTGTGAAGTGAGAGAATTCATGGCAATGACCTCTCTTCTTAGCCCAGATTTTTCCTCCTCAGATGGACATGCAGGAGATTTGATCTGAGAAGGCAACTATAATATCAGTCTTCACTGGGTACTCTCTGGGCACCCCGCTGAAACCGCTTCTCTCCCCTCCAAGTTAAATGACTGTCTCAAAAATACTTCAAAATTTAAAGCAAAATTTCAGTCAAAAGTGCAGGCTCGTAGCTACAAGACAATTCCTCCTGTCTAAGGAAACAAAGAAGACTGTGAGAAAAGCCTCTAAAGCTAAAAAAGAAAGAACAAAGCTAGCTAAAAGGCATTAAGAAACTTCTAGGAACATCCATTAATGAACTTCTAAGGGCATTTAAGAATATGAGAATGAATATATAATTAACATCCTGTGCTACATAGAAAACACTGTTATAGAAGAGGGCAACAAAGGTGGAAACTGGAACTGGTGATATCTCAGATACGATCAGAACACAGAGAAAAGAAGTTAATTAATTTTAATATTAATTAATTAATATTATATTAATATTAATTAATATTAATCTAGATGATACTGTATTGGGAATTGGTACTGAAGAATTGGAATTTTGTAAGTCTCAGTGGACAGGACACAGAACTTTAACTCCTCCTGCTGCAAGTGGTAACCATGCCAGAAACATAATAGCCAGTCTGAACTATTTTCAGCAAAAAGACAGTATAATGATAAGAAAAATTAAGGCAATTGGCAAAAATTATAGTTCAGGGTAAATAAAATTCTGATCTTTCAGATCTGACACTTCTCTAAATTTAGGAGTTGGGAAATTTTACAAAAGATGTCGGTTCTGAGGTTAAAGACAATAGCAAGGTTGTTGTGTTTTTTTTTTAAGAAAAACAATAGCAATATTACATATGCGGTAACTAAACAAGAAGTTTAAAATAAGGTTGGACAAAAGAATGTAAAGATGAGTATGAAGGAAATGAGGGAGGACTAAACGTAGAGACTCAGGCAGAATATATTTATGTGATCGCAATGGTCCTTTCTGGCCTTGGAATCTATGAAATAGGCCGGTTGGGAACTATACAAGCTCTCCTACCTAACTCAAAAATTAACATGTTAACCCCTTCAAGGGTGGGTGTCTGTAACTCCTAATAATTTTTTAACTAGCTGATGCACAATATTTTGTTTAGCTCCATGTATACCTAAAATGGGAAGGGTTAGAAGAGAGCTATTTGTAAGTTAGAGGTGTCCATAAAAGTTAGGTATGTGCCCTGTATCTCCAGACTTAGTTATTTTAACTCCTAATCTATTGAATAGTTTTATTGTTATTAATCATGTTTATTATGGTAGTGCCTAAGGGCCAACGAAGAATGGGACCCCATTGTGCTAGGCACTGTACAAACACAGAGTAGTAGACAGTAGTAGACAGATGGGATGGGAACTGAGTTACTGCAGAGAATTCTTTCTTGGGTGCTGGCTGGTGAGTCTTGCCCACATGCTCAGGGTTTAGCTGATCGCCATATTTGGGGTCGGGAAGGAATTTTCCTCCAGGGCGGATTGGCAGAGGCCCTGGAGGTTTTTCGCCTTCCTCTGCAGCGTGGGGCATGGGTCGCTTGCTGGTGGATTCCCTGCAGCTTGAGGTCTTCAAATCTCAATTTTGAGGATTTCAATAACTCAGTCATGGGTTCGGGGTTGTTATAAATGTGTATGGGTAGGGTTTTGTGGCCTGCCTTGTGCAGGAGGTCAGACTAGATGATCATATTGGTCCCTTCTGACCTATGAGTCTATGAGTCTATGAGTCTATGAGTCCCTGCCCCAAAGAGCTTACAATCTAAATAGATAGGACAAACACAAGGAAGGGGTCTGATCCACAATTGGAGTGAACAATATGATGGCAGAAAATAGCATGTTGGTTCCACATTGTGGTTTTGTTTGTTTATCTGTGTGTGTTTAGTTAGGAGGGGTTAAGCTAAATTAAAAGAAAAGGGAAGGAAGGGGAACATTGAAGGGAAGGGAGGTGAGGGGACAGAGTAGGGGAGAAGACAGTTGAAGGACAGGTGAGAAGATGAGAGGAAGAGACTGTGAGGGAAGAGGGTTGGAGTAAACTGCAAATCAATACAGAGCAGAAAGAGTCCAGTCAAAACTGCAGAAAGTTCTCTAAATGTTTGAAGGTCTCTGCTTTGGTTGCTTCTGCAGCTACTTCTACCACAAGCTGGAGTCACTGGTTGATTCCTCCCTGCAGTTTTTTCCTAGTGCCACCTGGTCTGGGGAGGGGACACATCGCTTGAATCCTAGTGCCCCAGGAGCTTGGGAGAGGAAGGTCTTCCCTACACAGTTCTAGGTCTGCAGGAATCCAGGGGCAAGGCACAGCCCCAGATGGACTCATTTTACTCCTTTCCCTTCAGCTTTGCAGAATTAAATATATTTCCTAAGAGTCAGTGGTGTAATTTTACTTATTTTTCAGTGCTGAGCAAATGGATTTAAAACTTTGTTCAGAGTGAAATTTGCTTGTCATGAGGAGGGCCCTTTGCATCAGGTAAGCTGCATACAGTGATTGTGCCAGGGATCTGCAATCTGAACAGTGATACAGGGCAGTTTTTATACCCTCTGTGCACTGCAAAACTGGCTTCCATGCTGGCCTATGTGGGTACCTCTACATAGCCTATGGCAGCCAGTCTCAGAGCCCTGGTTGTCAGACTCCAGCTTGTGGGACTCATGCTATGGCACTAAAAACAGCTGTATAGATGTTGCAGCTTGGGCTGGAGCCTGGGCCTTGATGCCCACCGCCATCACTAGGCTTTAGAGCACATGCCCAAATGTCTGCACAGTTATTTTAGCATCACGGCCCTTGCCCCATGAACATGAGTCTGTCAACCCAGATCTGAGACTCATTGCCACCGGCTGCCATTCATTGTGTAGATCAGGGTTCAAGAACTTTTCAGAAGTGGTGTGCCAAGTCTTCATTTATTCACTCTAATTTAAGGTTTCGCATGCCAGTACTACAATTTAATGTTTTTAGAAGATCTCTTTCTATGTCTATAATAGATAACTAAACTATTGTTGTATGTAAAATAAATAAGGCTTTTTAAATGTTTGAGAAGCTTCATTTAAAATTAAATTAAAATGCAGAGTACCTCAGACCAGTGGCCAAGACCCAAGCATAGTGAGTGCCACTGAAAATCAGCTCGCATGCCGCCTTTGGCACGCGTGCCATAGGTTGCCTACCCCTGGTGTAGATATACGCTATGGGGCCAGAGAGGAAAGTCACTCAGGGGATGAGACAGGCTGGGCTAAGAAAGGCGAGTGTTCGCAGATCCATGTTTATAAGTGTCCATTAGCCCTAATGCCTCACTCAACCAGCATGAAAGGATTGTGACAGACACACTAGCTAACAGCATTCTGAGTGGAAGGATGTGGGGTCAGGGCTGCACAGTAGCACCATGTCTCAAACTTGGGTTGTGACATTAATTACACTTTTCAACCTCCCCACGCTCCACCCACATAAAGTTTGAATCTACGGGCTTTATGAGGGTAGAATGAATCTTCCTCTAGCTGAAAAACTGAATGTGTTCTTACCTATGCAGCCACTACTGATGCCTCCCTAATAAAATGTCTGTGCATTAACTATAACCAGGTTGTTACTTTTGTTTATATATCTATATAGTGTTCCAATTCATTTAAACCTCTCTTATTTTTAAACTTTTTGTAGTGAATGGAATTAGGAGAACTTTCCTCTGAAGCATCAGGAGATGGCCATGCCTGGAGATGGGACATTGGATGAGGAAGACCAGGGCTCTAAAGTGGTACTGGTCATTCTCTGTCTCAGGTGCTTGGCTCTCTAGTTCTTGTTTACATGCTTTGGGTCTAACTGATTGCCCATATGAGGGGGTCAAGAAGGAATTTCCCCAGAGGTCACATTGGCAGTGACCTTGGAATGGGGGGTTGCCTTCCTTTGTGGTGTGTGGGTGTGAGTCACTTGCCAGGATTATCTGGGTATATTTCACTTACTTATTTCCCTGCTATTGCAGGGGCCTTGGGTACTGGTGCACCACAGTCCTTCCTATTCTCTTCTTGTGGCACATAATAGTCTAGTCTTCTGTGGGCTGTAATCCTTTGGTCTAAGCTTGGTTGTTGGGTTTAGTGTGTGGGTGCTACGTGATGTTAGTTGTCTGTGATATACAGGAGTTTGGACTAGCTGATCTGGTGGCCCCTTCTGTCCTTAAACTCTATCATCATATATTTACTCATTAAACAAGAGAGAAATGTGCTAATCTGTTTATTACTAATACATTTTTATTGTAGAGTGGTTTGCAAAGAAATTTACATTGTAGTATCAAGGCACAATTTGAGATTTCCCCATTCATCACAATAACAAACCTTAGAGGCTTTTATTAACTATCATGCACCCTTGCCCACTTTCTTTTGCTTGAACACTAGCTCCCTATTAAGTAGTAAACAATGTTTGTTGTACACATAATTCTTGAGTACTGTACTGTAACATCAAACATCTGAAGTGTGTTGCCCCTCCTATGATATTTCAGTTTAAACACTACTGCACTACAGTAATGTCACATCTCATTTACACTGTTGACTTGGTAGGAGACAAGGATCATTACATAGGGAACATTGAGAAAAATACATTACACACTGGTCATAAACATAAAAGTAACTAAAGAGAAAGAGGTACATACAGCCGCACATGCAGTCTGTGAAATACAGCAGGAGCAGGGCCGGCTTTAGGAAGTGTGGGGCCCAATTCGAACATTGTCAGCGGGGCCCTGGCAGGGATGACTTAAAAAAAAAAGTGGAAAAAAAAGCCTTTCATTTCTTTCATGTATTATTTACTTTCCATAACTATATAAATAATAAAATTATATATTATGTACATTGCATCATATATGCTGTTGATTGGTTATTAATGACTGCCGTTTCACATGTGTGGGTCCCAGCTGCTCCCTGCCCCCCTCATTGAAGCAGGTGTGCAGGGTTACTGTCCTGGAACTGCAGGGCAGCAGTGGACATGGGTCTGGCTGGAGGCAGGGCAGGGGCTGACTGGAGGTAGGGTCTGGCTGCAGGCAGGGCAAGGAGTGCGGGGCTGGTTGGAGATAGGGGTTATGGGGGTGGGCTGGCTTCAGGCAGGCCCGCTGGGGGATGCAGCAGGGGTTGGCAGGGCTGGAGACAGAGGAGTGTGAGACTGCCTGGCTTCAGGCAGGAGGGTGCAGCAGGGGTTGGCTGGAGACAGGGCAGGGTGTGCAGGGCTGGTGCGGGCAGCAGTTTGTGTGGGGCTGGCTGGTTTTGGGTAGAGCCACAAGGGTGTGTGGCAGAGATTGACTGGAGTCACAGCAGGGGTTTGACAGGGACTGGCTGTGGGCACAGGGTGCAGAGCTGGCTGCAGGCAGGGGGAGCGGGGCTGGTGTGGGCAGGACAGGGGATGCAGCCCCAGCCCTTTAAATAGTCCCCAAGCTCCCTGCTATCCCAGGGCTCTGAGGGCTATTTAAAGGGCCCGGGACTCCCCAGCTTTTATCCCGCCCTGGACCTTTTAAATAGCCACGGGAGCCCTGGGGAATGCATGGGGGTGGCGGGGCTCTGGCGGCTATTTAAAGGATGGGGTGGCAGAGGCAGCTGGAGCCCTGGCCCTTTAAATAGCCCCCAGACCCCCTCACTACCCCAGGGCCGTGGGGCTTGCCACGCTCCAGCCCGAGCTCCAGCCGGGACCGCGGGGCTTGCCGTGCTCCCGCCTGCGCTTCGCTCAAGGGAGTGGGACCACGGAAGACCCCTGAGCAGATCGCAGGTAAGTTTAAAAAAAAAAAAAGTGTCTAAGGAATCGGGCGAATCGGCCTAAAGCTGGAGAATAGGATTGCACAGAGAAATGTATGAAGGCAGTAAGTTTATAGGAGACTTACCACTGTACTAAATTGTCAAGCTTGAGTCAAATGATATTACTGCTGACACCTCTGGCTACAGTACATTGCTTTCAGGTTCAGTTTCTCCACTTTTCTTTGGTTGTTGCAGTAAAGGCAATTCTCTTGTGCTTTGAATGCTGAGATTATCCTCTTTTATATCGATTTTCCATTTTCCTTTCTTATTTCCACTTTTTTGGGCACAAATACAGATTATGCAGGCTGCTGTTGTACATGATATGTGTTTAATACCATGCATTGGTTTGGGCAGACAATCCAGCAAAGTAAATAGAAGTAGAGAGATTTCTCTAAATACAGTTAAAAAAGGAAAATGCAACTTTATTAAATAGCCCATGTGCATGTGCACATGCCCTCAAACATTCCAGTTATAAGCAGAGGAGCTGCACGTGATCTCTGACTATCTCTAAATATTCCAGTGTCAAAGGGATTGATTGGGTTTTCAGGGCACAGGAGTATATTGGGGGAAGTTTGGAAGCACATTATCTCAGTCAGATATTTTGCACCAGGCAAGAAGAATGTCCCCAGAACTCTGGTGCTCACAGGAGAATCATGGCTATTATACAACCCAGTCAGAAAGCATCCAGTCAGCTCCACTGTGGTTCCATCCAACACCTCTCACTGCATTGTAGAAGCTATCATCACTGTGGCTTCCTCAGTCCTTGCAATGAGAAGAGCACAAATATTGTTCTTCATGGAGTGCTTGCTCATATCCATTCCAGTTAGGTGTGCACGCGCCGCGTGCATGTTCATCGGAAGATTTTTACCCCAGCAACACTTGATCGGTTGGCTGGGTCCCCCCTGGAGTGGCACCACCACGGCGCCGGATATATACCCCTGTCAACCCAACCACCCCTCAGTTCCTTCTTACCGCCTGTGTCGGTCGTTGGAACAGTGAAGTGCAGTTTTACTGACCTCCACCTCCCTACCTACTCGTAGTTCTCTAGTTATTTGGTTGTGTATATAGTTCAAAGTTATATAGTTATAGTTAATTTTTATTGTCAATAGTTAGAGTATAGTTAAGAGGGGTTCAGGGATTAGCCCTTTCCCCGCACCCGGTGCCAGGGCCCATGCCCAGTTCACCGGGTTTCAAACCATGCTCAGCCTGTCATAAGCCAATGCCGACAGGAGATCCACACGACTCCTGCCTTAAGTGCCTCGGGGAATCTCACCTGACAGATAAGTGTCACATTTACAAGGCTTTTAAGCCGAGAACAAAAAAGGAGCGAGACTTTCGGCTAAAGCAGCTCCTCATGGAGACGGCTCTTACCTCTTTGCCTTCGGCACCGAGCGCTGGTCAATCAGCAGGCAGAAGCACCTCCTCGGCACCGGACTGCGCCAGTACTGCCAAGGCCTCTCGGCACCGGCCGTCGCCGGCACCGAAGTCGACTCGGCACCGCTCACTCTCCCCGAGGTCGAGAAAGCCTAAGACTCCTGCTGCTTCCATGCCACCTGCACTGCAGCCAAAGAGCTTGTCTAAGTCGGATCGCCCGGCACCGACATCTGCCGCAGCACGGACGATGTCGGCACCGTTCATTCCGGTTCCACAAGGGCCGTCGAGTCCGGTGCCTGTCAGCTCCCCAGCGCGAGTCATGGTTGAGCTTACTATTCCATCCACGCCAGAGACATTCTCAATGACGAGAGATCTGATTGCCATGACAGAGTCGATGCTGCCTCAACCTCCGGCACCGCCAGAGCGGGTAATACAGTCTATAGGCAAGCCTGCCTTGATAAGACTATCCTCAGTCAGCACAGCAGAGCGGCACTGTTCACGATCACTCTCTCACAGATGTTCCAGGTCCCATTGGCGCTCCCGCTCCCAATGCCACTTGCAGTCCCGGTACCGTTCTCCTCCTCCGTACTGGTCGCACTCACGGCACCGGTCGGTATCCCGTTCGCCAGTCCACTACTCTTGGCACCGTTCCAGCTCCCAGCACTGCTCCAGGCACCATGACTCCCTCAGCCGCTCCCGACGTCGAGCCTCGAGATCTCGGTCGACCTCCCGGTACCGCTTCGGTTGCAGGTCCTGATCTTGTTCCTGGTACCGGTATGCCTCCTGGTACCGGTCTCCGATGCCGAGTAGAGCAAGGTCCACTAGAGACAGAGACTCCGCCCAGGGCTTTTCAGCACATCCATGGCCATCCAGACACGCATCAGTGTCATCCCACGTGACAGCTCTTATGCTCAGGACCGCGATTCTGATGTGCCCACCAAAGTCTTCCAAAAGACCCAGGACCAGGACCAAGGACCCCATCAGTGGCCTTTCTGGACACCATGGGTGTACCACCAGGCCCAAGGCGTACCAGTAGTTCCATCCTGCTCTGTCTCATCAGAGCACCGAGTGCCAGAGGAGACGGTTAGCCATCCCCCTCCGACTGTTGCTGAGGAAGCCCCAGTTCACCCACCGGACTCCCAGGTTCCACTGGAGCAGGAGGTCGCCCAAGAGCAACAGGCCACACAGGACCCGCTCGTCACCAGCATCTCCTCTTCCTCTTCTCCAGATGAGGCAGTAGCAGGAACATCCTCCTCGGACCCTCCTCCAATCGACCTGAGAGCCCATCAGGACTTCCTAATGAGGGTAGCACTCAATATGAACCTCCAGGTGGAGGAGGTCCAGGAGGTAGAGGACCTGGTAGTGGACATTCTGTTGGCGAATGCCCCCACTAGAGTGGCCCTACCGTTTATTTGGACCATCCAGGCGAATGCCGATACTATATGGCAGTCCCCAGCCTCTATCCCTCCCGTGGCCAGGGGAGTCGAGCATAAATATATGGTGCCCTCTAATGGATACGAGTACTTGTATGTCCATCCTCCTCCCTGCTTACTAGTTGTCCAGTCCATTAATGAGAGGGAACACCATGGCCAGCAGGCACCAGCCCCGAAATCGAAGGAGGCTAGGCGAATGGACTTACTCGGCCGCAAGGTGTACTCGGCAGGGGCCCTACAGCTCCGGGTGGCAAATCAACAAGCCTTGCTTATCTGCTATAATTATAACACCTGCATGGTGATAGGTAAGTTTACGGAGCTTCTCCCTCAAGACTCCCGCCAAGAGTTAGCTGCCCTCTTGAAGGAAGGGAAAAAGGTGACCAGAACTTCCCTCCAGGCCTCATTGGATGCAGCAGACTCAGCAGCCAGGACTCTGGCCTCGGGTGTTGCCATGAGGCACATCTCATGGCTTCAGGTGTCAAACCTCCCACCGGAGCTGCAATATACCATTCAGAACTTGCCATTTAATGGTAAAGGCCTCTTCTCGGAAAAGACTGACCCCAGGCTGCAAAGCCTGAAGGACAACAGGGTCATAATGCGCTCTCTCAGCATGCATACGCCGGTGACCCAACGCAGGCCTTTCTGTCCCCAGCATCACGCCCATACTCTGTGCCTAGACAAAGACAGGACTTTGGCAGGCGGTGTGGCCGAGGTGGTCGCAGATGACCAACAAGTCCCCAAGGGGGCCAAAATCAAGGTCCCTCGAAACCACCACTGGGACCAAAGACGAACTTTTGAAGGTGCACTCGAGGGCGGCGTACCAGTTACAGGCCAGGATTCCTCTCCTCTCTTCTCCAACCATCTCTCCTACTTCCTCCCGGCGTGGTCCCAGTTAACTTCAGATCGCTGGGTCCTATGCACGGTGGAGTATGGGTAATACCTCCAATTTATTTCAACTCCACCCTCCCACTCTCCAACCTTTTCCCTCTTCAGGGACCCCTCTCACGAGCAATTCCTCTTACAAGAGGTGCAAACGCTCCTCGCCATAGGAGCTATAGAGGAGGTACCGATGGACGAAAGGGGCAAGGGGTTTTACTTCTGTTATTTCCTAATCCCCAAGTCGAAGGGAGGTCTCAAACCTATTCTAGACTTGCGAGGACTCAACCAGTTTATGATAAAGTTGAAGTTCCGCATGGTATCTCTGGGGATCATTATCCTGTCCTTGGATCCTGGAGACTGGTATGCAGCCCTCGATATGAAGGACGCGTACTTTCACATCGCCATCTTTCCTCCGCACAGGAGATACCTCCGCTTTGTAGCCAAACATCAGCACTTCCAGTTTATGGCCTTTCTCAGCCCCAAGGGTATTTACAAAATGTATGGCCGTAGTCGCCGCCTACCTCCGCCGACGTTGGATACACGTTTTTCCGTATCTGGACGATTGGCTCATCCAAGGGGCCTCCAAGACACAAGTCACTCAGCATGTGGGCATCGTCAAGGACCTATTCACACACCTAGGCCTGATGATCAATATAGAAAAATCCACTCTGGTTCCCATGCAGAGGTTAGACTTCACAGGAGCTATCCTGGACTCCGATCTAGCCAGAGCCTGCTTACCACAGCCGTGGTTTCAGGCGATGGCAGCAATCATCCGAGGTCTACAGAATGTCCCGACGACCTCAACTTGCACTTGTCTCGGTCTCCTGGGTCACATGGCTGTAACCAAACATGTCGGGCTCCGCCTCCGTCCTCTCCAAGTTTGGCTCAACTCGGTATACCGCCCGGACAGGGACCCAATAGACCTGATAGTCACCATTCTCCCGAGCACTCTAGGCTCCCTAGAATGGTGGCTAACTCCCTCCCTGATGTGTGCAGGGATGCCATTCCATCTGCCCCAACCCTCAATGTCCCTGACGATGGACGGGTCATCTCTCGGCTGGGGTGCTCACCTCGGTCACTTTCGTACTCAAGGCCTTTGGTCATCTCAGGAGCTGGCATTACACATAAATGTCCGAGAACTGAAAGCAGTTCGCCTGGCACGCCAGGCATTCCAGCAACAGTTGCGAGGCCGTTGTGTCTCAGTGTTTACAGACAACACAACGGCCATGTACTACATAAACAAACAGGGAGGGACACGGTCCTCCCCCCTTTGTCAGGAGGCCATCCAACTCTGGGACTTTTGCATAGCACACTCGATAGATCTGGTACCATCCTTTCTCCCAGGCATCTGGAACACTCTGGCGGACCGACTCAGCAGGTCTTTCCTGTCTCACGAGTGGTCGATCCGCCCGGACATTATTCATTCTGTTTTCCAGAAGTGGGGATTTCCCCACATAGACCTGTTCGCTTCCTGCAAGAACAGAAAATGCCAGATGTTCTGCTCCTTCCAAGGGATTGATCTCGGATGCTTTCCTGCTGCCATGGAAGAGCCAGCTCCTTTATGCCTTCCCACCGTTCCCGCTGGTTCACAAGGTCCTGCTGAAACTTCGCAGGGACAGAGCACGCATCATCATGATCGCTCCAGCGTGGCCCAGGCAGCACTGGTACACCACGTTGCTCAACCTGTCGATAGCCAACCCAATTGCTCTGCCACTCCATCCAGACCTCATAACTCAGGACCACAGCAGGCTTCGCCACCTGGACCTGTAGGCTTTTTACCTCACAGCGTGGCTGCTGTGTGGCTAAACCAGTCAGAGTTACGTTGCTCTGAATCAGTACGACAAGTTCCCCTGGGTAACAGGAAGCCTTTCACCCGGTCAATGTATCTGGCCAAGTGGAAGCGTTTCTTCTGCTGGTGCGAAACGCTTAATCTTATTCCCACAGAGGTCTTGATCCCCTCTATTTTGGACTACCTCTGATCTCTCAAACAGCAGGGCCTAGCAGTATCATCACTGAGGGTACACTTGGCAGCCATCTCTACTTTCCACCCAGGTGAAGGTGGTCGTTCTGTGTTCTCACACCCTATGGTTTCGAGGTTCCTCAAGGGCTTAGAGCGCTTATAACCTCAAGTGCGCCACCCAACCCCGACCTGGGACCTCGACCTGGGACCTCAACCTGGTTTTAACCAGACTTATGTCTCCCTCATTCGAGCTGTTAGCAACCTGCTTGCTACTATACCTGTCTTGGAAGACAGCTTTCCTTGTAGCCATTACATTGGCCAGACGAGTCTCTGAGCTTAGGGCTCTTACAGTGGATCCGCCGTACACTGTGTTCCACAAGGACAAGGTGCAGTTGCGGCCACAGCCGGCATTCCTCCCTAAGGTGGTTTCGGCCTTTCATGTTAACCAGGACATCTTTCTCCTGGTCTTCTTCCCGAAGCCACACTCAATGCAACGGGAGCAACAATTGCACTCCCTGGACGTCCATAGAGGGCTCGTATTTTATATTGAGCGGACAAAACCGTTTCATAAAATGCCCCAACTTTTTGTCACGGTAGCAGATCGAATGAAAGGCCTACCTGTTTCCTCTCAGAGGATCTCATCTTGGGTGTCGACGTGCATCCGCACTTGTTATGATTTGGCTCATATTTCCCCAAGCCACATCACCGTGCATTCTACCAGAGCTCAGGCTTCATCTGCCGCCTTCTTGGCTCATATGCCTATCCAGGAGATATGTCGCGCAGCTGCCTGGTCCTCGGTCCACACCTTTGCTTTGCATTATGCTCTGGTTCAACTGTCTAGAGATGATGCAGCCTTTGGCTCAGCAGTTTTGCATTCTGCAACATCTCACTCCGACCCCACCTCCCAGGTAAGGCTTGGGAATCACCTAACTGGAATGGATGTGAGCAAGCACTCGCAGAAGAAAAGATGGTTACTCACCTTTGTAACTGTTGTTCTTCGAGATGTGTTGCTCATATCCATTCCAAACCCACCCTCCTTCCCCACTGTTGGAGTAGCCGGCAAGAAGAAACTGAGGGGCGGTTGGGTTGGCAGGGGTATATATCCGGCGCCATGGAGGTGCCACTCCAGGGGGCACCCAGCTGACCCACCGAGTGTGGCTAGGGTAAAAATCTTCCTACGAATGCGCACGCGGCGCGCGCATACCTAACTGGAATGGATATGAGCAACACATCTCAAAGAACAACAGTTACAAAGGTGAGTAACTGTCTTTTCTTTTCTGTCCCTGGGAGAAACATAATTGGAAAGGGTCTTGGCACTCTCTATGCTCCTGGGTTACCTATGTGCATTCAGGCATAATCTGAACCTAAATATATTGCTTCCTTCTTGAATGAAATCAATCTTCTTTGAAGGAAGAAGCTGTGTTGTATTGTTAGAGCTGTGGATTTGAAGTTAGGACTCTAATTCCTATTCTCAACATGGCCTTTAACTATTGTATAGTGAGAGTTCATAGGATATGGCCTGCACTATTTAGCATCCATTCCTATGCCAATTTTAATGAAATATTAATTATTGAAAGAGTTGAAAACACTAGAGCAGAAATGTGAAATGTATCTGGTATTTTACATAATCTTCAGACCACAATCAGACAAAATAACTTCCTGAAGCAAGTTCCCAAAGTGCATTTGATTTTACATATTTGCTATGGCTAAATCTTTACATGATTTTTCATCTCTTTTGAACAAGGTTTGTTTGTTTGTTTTGTTAAATTAATGTTGCCCATTGGTTAACTTTGAATGGGACAATGCAAAATACCATTTCCCTCCTGAGCCGGCACCCCGGACTCCCACCAGTGCTGGTGCTGAGACCGTTGAAAGGAGCAGTGAAGGCATGATGCTGGGGCTGGCTGATGGCCGTGTTTGCAGCCCCCTTCCTGAATTGTGCTTTACCCTCAGTTGAGAGTCAGGGTCTATGTCTTTACAGGCAACTTTAATTCATTGTGTATTAAAACACAAGTGGGAAATAGTCAAACATACTGAATCTTATTGTGAAATAATAGCATCAACGCATGGTCATTTTTACATTTTCCTCTTTTTATGGCACCATATGACTAGCAATTGATAGAATTAGCTAGACAATGGAACAGTCATTAAGCTTTATGATGTTAATGTATTAATTTGTCAGGGATAGCTAATTCACTCAGTACTGGAATAAGTACCCTGATATGTCATATATAAAATGATTGCTTGTAAGGATAGAGGCTTTTCCTGTTTGTTATTTGTTTATACCACTTTATTTTGATAGTTTACAGTAGTCCAAGAATTCTTTGCTAACTAGAAGTGCAAGAGACATCTAAATTCTACAGAATGATGGGGACAAAGCAGAAGAGAAGACAGAAGGAGAACAAATTGTTTAGTGAATCTCAATATCTTTAAATAATTCCTCAGCCTTTAGTAAATTTCTAAATTAGACATCAGTTAGCTCATGAGTTGTCCACATTTAAACTATCCCTTGTTGATAAAACATTGTAGCAATATTCAGAAATATTTTTTGCTCAGAAGCAATTCATATCCTATATATCTATATCCAAAATGTCCTGGGTCCTTCTCAATGGTAGGGACTTATCTTTTTAATTACTAAGAGGGGCACATAGTCAGTGAGTATGGTAAACAAAATATTTGATAGAAATCTAAGTATTTTAAACAGGTACATTTTACTGTAGCATTTTTAATCATATGTAACTTTCTATTCCTCCTTTGGTATTTAGTTCCTTCTCTTTTTCTTATTTTTCTTTACCTTTACTTTCCTTCTATATTAGATACTATTTATTTATTTAATAGACTTTTTCTGTAGCATTTATCACATTTTAGAGATAAAGAAATCAAGGCGCAGAGTGAGGAAATATCATAGATTCATAGATTCTAGGACTGGAAGGGACCTCGAGAGGTCATCGAGTCAAGTCCCCTGCCCTTATGCCACGACCAAATAAGGTCTATTAAATCCCTAATAGACATTTATCTAACCTACTCTTACATATCTCCAGAGATGGACATTCCACAACCTCCCTAGGCAGTTTATTCCAGCGTTTAAGCACCCTGACAGTTAGGAACTTTTTTCTAATATCCAACTTAAACCTCTCTTGCTGCAGTTTAACCCTATTGCTTCTTGTTCTATCCTTAGAGGCTAAGATAAACAAGTTTTCTCCCTCATCCTTATGACACCCTTCTAGATACCTGAAAACTACTATCATGTCCCCTCTCAGTCTTCTCTCTCCAAACTAAACAAACCCAGTTCTTTCAGCCTTCCTTCATAGGTCATGTTCTCTAGACCTTTAATCATTCTTGTTGCTCTTCTCTGTATTCTCTCCAATTTCTCCACATCTTTTTTGAAATGCGGTGCCCAGAACTGTACATAATACTCCAGTTGAGGCCTAACCAGCACAGTATAGAGTAGAAGAATGACTTCTCATGTCTTGCTCACAACACACCTGTTAATGCATCCCAGAATCATGTCTGCTTTTTTTGCAATAGCATCACACAGTTGACTCATATTTAGCTTGTGGTCCACTATAACCCCTAGATCCCTTTCTGCCATACTCCTTCCTAGACAGTCTCTTCCCATTCTATATGTGATTGTTCCTTCCTAAGGGGAATATTTTGCACTTGTCTTTATTAAACTTCATCCTGTTTACTTCAGACCATTTCTCCAATTTGTCCAGATCATTTTGAATTATGACCCTGTCCTCCAAAGCAGTTGCAGTCCCTCCCAGTTTGGTATCATCTGCAAACTTAATAAACGTACTTTCTATACCAATATCTAAGTCGTTGATGAAGATATTGAACAGAACCAGTCCCAAAACAGACCCTTGCAGAACCCCACTTGTTATACATTTCTAGCAGGACTAGGAACCATTAATAACTACTCTCTGAGTACAGTTATGCACCCACCTTATAGTGGCCCCATCTAAGTTGTATTTGCCTAGTTTATTGATAAGAAAATCATACAAGACCATATCAAATGCCCTACTAAAGTCTAGTCCAAGATCACAGAGGAAGTATGTAGCCGGCAGAAATATAGCCAAGACCTCTTTTCTCACCATAGAATCATAGAATATCAGGGTTTGAAGGGACCTCAGGAGGTCATCTAGTCCAACTCCCTGTCAAAGCAGGACCAATCCCCAACTAAATCATCCCAGCCAGAGCTTAGTCAAGCCTGACCTTAAAAACCTCTAAGGAAGGAGATTCTACCACCTCCCTAGGTAACCCATTCCAGTGCTTCACCACCCTCCTAGTGAAAAAGTTTTTCTAATATCCAACCTAAACCTCCCCCACTGCAACTTGAGATCATTACTACTTGTTCTGTCATCTGCTACCACTGAGAACAGTCTAGATCCATCCTCTTTGGAACCCCCTTTCAGGTAGTTGAAAGCAGCTATCAAATCTCCCCTCTTTCTTCTTCATTTTCCTCATAACCCTAAACTTTTTTCTTCTCTTTCTTTCAACATCTCAGCTCCTCCAGTTCTTTCCCTCTAACCCCTTAGTCACTAATCCAAACACCTCACCAGCCCCATGGGATGCACAGTGTCAGTGACCAGGACATGGGTGATCATGCCTACTGGTTAGTACAGGACCCAGTGGCAGGATTCACAACCAAGGGTCACAGCCAGAGTCAGGAGCCAGGCATTGGAATCCAGGGTTAGAACCAGATTTAGAGGCCAGATGTCAGAGCCAAAGGTCAGAATCTGGTTACCTGAAGTGAGGCAAGGCAGAGACAGAACTGGAAAATGGCAGGAGTGCTGGGAACAAGCAGGTGCAAGAGCTATCACAGACACTGGCAAATGCTTTGAGCAGCCACTCAGAGGCTGCTGCTGCTGCTGGGTTTAAGAGCCGGTCTCCTGGCTTTTCCAGCCAATCAGGTATATAGCTTATTAGGCAACCTACTACAAGCCAGCTGCACTAATGAGGTTGCCCAGAGTCTGGCTGTGCTGCAGACCCAATTCCTGACATATGGTCCCTGAGACCAATATTTTTTCATACCTGTCACTGTTTTTCTGTGACTTTTATTTCCCTTCCCTGCTCACCCTGTGGCCTCCCACTGCCCTTCTGAAAAATCAGACATCCAGCATGACAGCTTAGTGGAAGTTAGTAGGATTCTCTTGCAACGTCTGCACCGAGCTATGTTGCAGCCTTCCCCTTCTCCTTTCTAGCAGACTCTAAGGAATAGCCAGCACATCTCCAAACTTGTATCCAGCTTCTCAGCACATCTCCAAGCTTGGATAATTTCCCACAAATCACCTTTGTTATTTTCTTGGGAAAGAGTATGGAAGAGACTCAGGACGTTGACAGCACAAATGAAGATTTCCAAGATACCGTTTACAAATAAAGCCCCATGTTGGTACCATGCTGAAGAGAAGCAGAAGTGAGTGGGGCACTAAAGGAAATAAAGTGACCATTCTAAATTGTCAGCTACTACCACAGTGCCGGCAGGTAGCATGTGTCTCCTCCAGCCACTTTTAACATATTTTCTAATATAAAAGCAAAATGGAGAGCTATTCAATGTTCCACATTTAATTTCCATTAAAGAAATTGAGTTAAAATTGGCAGCTGTGTAGCAAACTACTATTGTAAGGGTAACTAGTCATCTGGTAACAGGACAAGAAGAAATGAGTTAAAATCACGTGGTGACCCTTAAGAGAAGATAGGGCAGGTTTGGAAAAAATAACAATACAGATAATAAAAAATAGTGCAACCAAGTATCATGATTTTATTATGAGTTTTGTGATACATATTTGGTGTTATTCTTAAAGCTCCAGCTTCTGCAATGAAGAGATTTCCTGAGAACCCCAGCTTTCATTTTTTTAAAGGTAAGTTTGTAGAACCTCATAGTTGCAAAGAGAATCTTGAAAATGTCAAGCGAGTGCATCTTGAAGGCTCAGAGACCAGAAGTCAAGGAGAAAAGAAGCAACATTTATTATTGTTAAAAAGACTCATTACTTTTAAGCCAATTTTGTGACTTTTTGTAGCTTGACTTATGATTTTTGAACTTGAGGTTAATGGTATTGCAAAATAATAGAGAAAAGGTATTTAGAACCTTTCTCCTATTTTTTGCTCATCATTTCACTAAGAACATTTTTCATAGCAGAAGAATAAAAAAATAAAATAAAAAAAGAAATGTAAAAACTAATGATCTGTGTTATAATAGCAATATGCCACTGCATCTGTAAATTATTGGTGAACTTTTTGGGTGGTGGAAAATCTTTACCCATTGGCATCATGTCTTACAACACACCAGAGTCATGCACGACTCACCTATTCATGCACCCCCCGCCGTGCCAGCTCTCCAGACTCCTCTTGTTTCACACTTTAAGCACATGATCATAGTCCTTAAATTAATGAAAATTGCACTGAGGATAAACCCACTGAAATCAGAGGCATTAATGGGGATGATCACATAAGTATTTTTCTATCGTAAGTAACTAGGCTAACTATTTTCCTACTTTCTTTAGCACAATTAGTAATCAGATACCTGTGAAGATTTATTAGGATTTGGAGAGGGAAAAAAGTGGGGGCAATAGCCTAAAATACATTGTTACTTTAACGTATAAGTTTTCTCCTTCAGGACCCCAGGGACACTGTTTGTTCTTGTTGAAATTAGCAGGAGTTTGCCTTGCAAATGGAATAAGATCCTGGACTCTCTGAAATTATGGATGATGTAAACCAGCTGTATAGGTGTTCCTTACTCTGCTGAAAGGTTGGGGGAGGTTTTCCCCTCCATTTTTGCTTACTCTGTCTTTGCACAGGAGACCAGGATTGAGCCCTAATATTGTAGAAAAACTACTATATAGGATTAAGAGAGTGAACACCTGCTTGTTTTCCCTAGGTGCTATAGCTTACTTCCAAGCATTCTGTCTGTGCTATTCTCAATCCCCTGCTTGAATACCCTCACTTTGCTGGAAGGGTTTTTTAACATCACACAAATTAATCCAGCCTGGGGCTGGATTAGCAACTGTAATGGACAGTGCATAAGAGTTCCCAGGCATGCAGCCATCCATACCTTGACAGGCTCACTGTACTTCCAATGGTTTATTAAATCTTTGAGAAACTTTAAAGGCCACTGTCAAGATGTTTCATCATTTTTTTCTTTTTATAACATTTTGAGTAAATTTAGTGCACATGAAAAGTGACATCCTTAGGCACAGCCCAGACAGTGCTAGGGCAAGCTTCCTCACACTCCTCTGCCAGCATGTTTCAATCCTGCCCTGGAGGGAGCACCTGGATTGAGAGAGTTGTTCTGTCTTCATTGTCTTTGCCTCTCTGCTGACAGTATCAACCAGGGTGCTAATTAGTGCTGATTGTGGTAGCAATATTTTTGACGCAGACACATCTGTAATTTTTTTAGTAAACGTTGTCTATAGTATTTCTTAGTAGTTCTGAAACTAAAATCTGAATTTTTCCATCCATCATGTATACATAATGTTTTGTTATTACAAAGTGTGAGGATGCTGGCACTAGGATTTTAGTGTTTGGCTATTTTAGACATGTGAGCACTGGAGCATTTGGAAACAACAACAAAAAAATGCATCTGAAAATTATTAACATGGGGGAAAAAAGTAGATCAGCTTTGAGTTTACTGTGCCAATCCTAACAATATCTCCTTTCACTTCAGAACTGTACCTGACTTTTGAATTTGCATTTTCTCTATTCTTGTGTGTTTGTGGGCATTTCATTTTCATAACTAGAGCTGTTGGGGTTGTGAAATATTTTTTAAGTTCATCAGCTTTGTGATTTTATAATAAGAAAAAAGCCTGATGCTGTATTATGGGACAAACCCTGAGGTTCTTATTCAGCCTTAACAGTCTTTACTCAAGCAGACATGTGTAAAAGTGGAAAAATGACCACAGGATTTGGTCCATTAACTAAAATGGGAGATTTGCTATGGTTAGAACTAACTAGAAACTGTGTAAGGACCTAGGTTCTGTCTCTCTGTGTAAAATAAAATAAAATAACTCCTAATAAAATCAGTGGGAGTTTTGGGAAATGAAGAATCATACCAAACTAACAAATTATTAATGAAAAAATGTCTTTAAAATTAGCCTAATAAAGAGGCTCCTGAATTTAAAATGTTCATTTGTTTTTATGGGATTGATTCTTTGTACATGTAGGAAGTACATTAGAGTCTTTTCATCTCATTGCATGGTGATTTTGTAATACATGAAAAAGGTAAACACATTCTGCACTCAGTTTAGCTAGGATTCTAAAATTAAGATCTGTTCCAGAGCTGGAGTTCTTAGTGCCTCATGTGTTCCTAAATGGAAGACAAGACTTAATCAGACAATTAATAGGTGCATAAAGAATTTTCAAAATGCTGATGTAAGCACGTGATAGTCTTCTGTTCACACAGGGGTAATGGGTTATGCTTCCAATTTCAAGGTATGTATAAACCTAAATAAAAATTAAAGTAAATCTAGTTTGATTTAAGGGCTGAAAAGTTAACGCCAGTCCAGGGTATATCTAAATTGTTATGTGCTGGCTCTGATTTCTCCCTGATGTCAGGTCTGTTCTGTAGAGAATGCCCATGTAACACAAGAAGGTTCCTCTTGCTCCAGAAGTTCAGTCCCTTGAAAGCTTGGTATTTCCTGTCACTGGAAGGCCTGGCTTGTACTGGCTGACACTGACAAAGGATATTGTCACAAAACTCCATTTATGTTAGTGGCTACATATTACAAAGACACCACTAATGGGACTAATCATCTGGGTGTCTCCATTCATATGACAGTACTTTTTTCTATTCATGAAGAAGGCTAGGGGAAAGGTGGGAAATGATAATGCAAATCACTTGTCTAATGAGCTCACATTATGTTAGAAGAGGTGGAACACATACAATGTTTTACATAACGGTGGCAGGGTGTGTGTTTGTGGGGGCAGAAGAGATTAGGAATGAGAAGTCCATATTTTCTTTGCATTGAACAAAACTGAAAAGGCACAAACTTTCCCTAAAAACACACCTGATGCCTGAAGCCTGGTGCTCATATAACAGAAGAGGTTTATTAGAAAGACACCTTACGTTGACTCTCCTTCAGTCTCCTGAAGAACAGTTTTACAAGGTTGATATACTGTAGGAGGAGCTATCCGGTTAAAAGACAAATTCAGCATAGATTGTACCTGCAGGTGTGCATGGGATGGGGAGGAAGGGCACAAGGGCTATACTCATGCACCACTCTTAAAGTTAGGTCATAATTTCAGTACCTTTTTGCACCACTGTAGATGTAAGCCACCCCAAAGGAGTCAGGAGGAGATAGGGCTGGATGTTCATGGAAGCAGTTTTGAAATGAGCCTCTGGCCCAGTTCCTCTAAGCTATTTAGATGCCTTCATCCATTGTAATCAATTGGAGGTAGGTGCCTAAATACTTTGGAGGATCTGGGCTTCTTAAGCTGAGGGGGAGTGACAAGTGTCTCAAGGTCCAGATCTATCATAGAGGAATTAAGTTTGCTGTGAAAGAGATGAAACAAAATGGCAACCTGTGAATTACAACTATGCCCTTCATCTCTGGAAATCTTTGCAAGGAGATGTTTGGCTTTTTGTTGGTGGAAATTATCCATGGCTCTCTGCATAAGGGAAAGCATCAGCTTCTCTCAAATCACTGATTGTAAGACTCTTGCTCAGGAAATCATCTCATGACCTTAGCAAGAATTTTTCTGCTTATTACCTGGCCTCTAATGTTAATGAGGAGGTTATGATAGGACAGTTGGTATCATTGGAATATCTACCACTTCCTTTATTCCTTATATATAGTATCAGTAAGAATATTTATTATTAGCCCTTGATATTGAGGCAAGTAGTGGCTCATTCCCTACACTCCTTCCAGCTACTAGAGGAAATGAGGCCAAGGTTTGACAGAAAACAACCTCATTAACTACACAGCCCTGACTCATTCCCTGAGTACCATCCATCCTGTGCACTGAATGATGCAGGGGCTTGTGGAAAAATAATATCTAATAATTAAATGTGATCACAGATAGCACATAAACATGTTTAACATGGGGTGTTAATGTAATTCATATAAATTATGACGACATAGTTACATAGTATTTAAAAATGTTTAGAAAAGATATAGGTGATCATGCTTCAGGGTATAAAACAGCTACTAACTAATAGAGGTAAGTAACAAAGTTGCCTTGTATGGAGATTATTCCTTATTTGTCCGCTGTAGGGTATATTGCACTTTCCTTTGAAGCATCTGGTTCTGTCCACTGTTGGATACTGGACTAGAAAGACCACTGATCTGATCAAGTATGGCAACGTCTATATTCCTATGACTATTTCCCCAAAATGTTTATACCCCTATGCTAAATTTGGTATTAAATATTTTTTCTTTTTATGTGCTGAGATGAAATAAATCGAATATCATAGCAGCAGAAGAAATGTATTTGCTATCTTAAATAGATATTATGATAAGTACCTGAATAGAAAGAGTCATCAGAGTTAAAGATATCGGACTAAACTAAAGACTGCATTAAAGTCTTTACTTCAAGACAGTAACTCCAGGACTGAATTATTTTATTATAATTTCCCTTCTTACTTTTTATTTTTCCTTAGCCTGGGATTAACATGCAGTTAAAAATCTGAGTTAATTGATTAGTCCTACTTCTGGGATGCTACCATACTGGGATTTCCAAATTGTGAGATTTCAAATGCAAGGAAATTAAACAGCAGTTACAGTTTCATAAATTTAAAAAATTATTTAATTCCTCAAAAATACTGAGCTCTTAAAATATATCTTAATTACAGTGTAAATCCTAGTTATGTTTATCTGTGTATTTAAATTAGATTTTATATATTTGTATCAACAGACTATTACATGCATTCTGTTGTTATTCAATTTTGAAACCACAATACAGTTTTAATTATAAAGTGGACATTTAATATGCAATAATTGTTTTATGAAAGTGAAATGGAACCCTTATTTGGAGTTGAGTAGTTAACATGTGACTAATGTTTATTTTTACACCGAGACACTATTATACTCAATTTTCTTTAACATATTAAGTAGGAATTATTTAAAAGTGGGTTGTCTTTACATTCCTTCAGTGATTGTCATTTCAGGTCTGCTTATCAGTATGCAACGATGTGTCACCCGTTCTACCCTAACCAGTGTACTCCATAGTTCCAAATCCCAGCAAATGTTAGTTGATCACTTGCCACCTAAGAAGCTGCTCACAATCAGCTGGAAACAAGCTTAAAAATCAGTGGGTTTTCCGAACAAAGGGTTTACAAAAGCAAAGATAAATGAAGTATAAGGCGACTCTTTGGTGTAATCAGGCACAGCCACTGTGCTGTCATCTAGAAGATTAGGGCTTGAGCCTTGAAATGGATCTCCCAGGCCCCAGTGGCAGAAGATGAATAGCATTGTGAAAACAATGGGCCCAATCCTTTCTCCACTGAAATCAATGGCAAAAGTAGCCAAAGGTAGCAGAGCCAGACTTACTGTGCTTTATCCCTAGGAACTTCCTTACTCTGCTTGCTCATGCCACCAGCTAACAGATCTAAGAATTGTATTCGTTATGGCAGCTACTCACATGTTTTTCTTACTTGTGGGAAGGTCATGTGCTAGGAAGAATCACTGAGAGGGATGAATGTGTGAAAAGAAAAAAAAAAGCAGTAGCCTTAATTACAGATATAGGGATAAAATCCAGAGCTCCTAGTGCCCAGGACTAATTCCTAAGCCAATGAGTTACTAAAGATGAAGGATATTATGGTCACATTTAAAGATGCGGTAGCCTTGTGATGCATGGGGTGATCGTCAAACTGATACATAATACAAATACATAAGCTAAGGACCCTTAGAAAAGCTGAATATAACATTAGGAAATGAGCTGGAAAAAAAAGAGCATCAAGTATTTCCAGACTTTCCAAGCAACTATAGTCTTCAATCTTAATGGAAATTAAAAATTGTATTTACTATATATTAGTAGAATTTTTGGACAGAACAGCTCATACAAAAAGTCAGCATCATGAGAACTAACTGTCAAAGTATGGCAAAGATTATTCCCTGAATTTATGTTCTCTGTCTCTCTCTCTGAACAGGTTTTAGTTGCTTTTCTGAGTAATTTGTATTCTAGTTCCACCATGAAAAAGCTCACAAAAGTGGGCGATATTGCAACGTCCCCTGAGTGCCAGGAATTTATTGGAAGTATTAATGTTTAACTTGACATCTGTTATATTCTAACATCCATTTAAGTAATTTACCAATAATATCTCTGTTAGGAAAGATTTACTATATTCTTGTCCAACTGTCATAATTTGGATTCCTTCCTGTCATAGAATCATAGGTTTAGAAGGAATTGCTAGGGTCAAAGGGCATAAATAATATTAATTAATACACAGTAATGAAGTAATATATATTAATTAATATACAATCACATTTAGTTCATGTTTAGAAGTCACAAAGATTCAAGTATAGACAATTTTATTATACGTTTGTATCTATATGTAGTCATATAATGTGACAACACTCGTACTTGCCAAGTGATCCAGATTGCTCTGTATTGGTGACCTCTCCCTTTCATTATTTACCAATTCCCAAACTTTTATGTCATTTGCAACCTTTATTAGGTGATGATTTTGTTTTGTTACAGGTCATTGATAAGAATGTTAAATAGAGTAGGGCCACAAACCGTTCTTTGCAGGATCCCACTGGAAACACACCCTGTTGATGATGATTCCCCATTTACCTTTAGATTTTGAAATCTATTAGTCAGCTGCTTTTTAATCCATTTAATGTATGCTATCTTAACTTTATACCTTTATAGTTTTTTAATCAAAATGTCATGTGGTACCAAATCAAAGTAAATTATGACAACATTATTTCCTTTATCATCCAAACTTACAATCTCATCAAAAAAGATATCAAGTTAGTTTGACAGAAACTATTTCCATAAATCAATGTTGATTTGCATTAATTACATTACCTTCCTTTAATTCTTTATTAATTGAGTCCCGTATCAACTGCTCCATTATCTTGCAGGGACTGGTTTTAGGCAAGCTTTATAATTATCCAGGTCATGCTGTTTCCCTTTTAAAAAATTGACACATTATCTTTCTTCCAGGGTTTTGAAACTTTCACAGTACTTAAGACTTATTGAAAATCTACATTAAATCTACATCTCCTAAGTCAGCTCTTTTAAAATTCTTGGATGCTGATTTAAAAATGTTTAACTTTAGTAGCTTCTGTTTACAGAGATACAAGGAAGTGGAAAGAGTATTATCATCACCATTTGATGACACTGTATCACCATTCCCACCCCCCTAAATACTTGAAAGAAATTTTTATTGAATATTTCTGCCTTATAATTAATAGTTCTACCATTTCCATCTAGTAATGGACCAATACCATTGCCAGGATTCTTTTGGTTCCTAATATATTTTTAAAAGCTTCTTGTTATTGGTCTCAGCTCTGTATGCCACTGTTTTCTTCTTCTGACTGTTTGCTTCTCTTATCAATTTTCTGCAGTTTCTAACATATGATTTATATTCATTACTGTTAATTTCTCCTTTCTTCCCTTTGTTGTATGGGGTTTTTTTTTCTATTTTTATAGCTGCCTTCACTTCCTCTCTAATCCAGGTTGTTTTTACTAGTGCAGCTTTCATCCTCAGTTGTACTATTATGGGATTGATATGTATTTATCAACCCAGTTAGGTAGCTGGAATTTACATGAACAAATGTACATGTGAACAAGTTAAGATTTTGCCTGTGCAAATGTGTATGCAGGCAAAATTGGGCAGAAGTGAAATTTTTCAAAACGTGGTCATGTCTGTCCAAGGACAGAAGATGTTGACATTAAATGGAAACTTAGATTTTTTCCTTCTCTATTAGAATATCTGTAGAACTCTTGACACAGAAGATTTACACTGGGAATGAATTTTGCCTAAAAAAATGAATAGAACTTTTAAATGCATTTATGTGCTACAAATTTTTTTTATATATATTTCATGTATTTGTATAGGACCAGCAACAGTGATAGATACTTTGATGAGAAAGAAAAAAATCTTTCTTTTGCTCTTCCATGGTCAGAAATTATGTTCATGTGGCCTTTTCTTGTGCATTGAAGCAATATACATGTTAGTTTTAGGCATTCTCCTATGTAATGCAAACTATTTTGATATTCAAAATTCAGCTACAAAATGTCTTTTACTATAGCTGCTCCACGATTTTTCTTGTGAACTGTTATATACTCTTTATTTTGGAAAAATAGAAAGAAAAGAGAAAATGTTGCTTCTGTGATACATGAAATAGTTGGAAAAGAGCATTAATAATTTAGTAAAGCTAATTTTGTAGCATTTGTTTCCTTTAAAACATACCTATCTGATGTAAAAAAAAAAAACACATTGCTTATAGATGTACCATATCTCACACTTAGCTTACTTATCTTAGCTATGGATTGAACTTGCAAATGTTGTTTTTGTTAAATACTTTAGTAAACACTTCAGCTAAATCCTGTAGGATTTGAGCTGGCACTAGAAAACAACAACAGTTTCAATCTTCTCTTTCAACTATAGTGTAGGGAATTGTTTTAGAGATTTTTTTCTTCCTATTTAAGAAGTTTCTTGCTATTTTAAAACAAAGCATATTCATTTCAAGTCAATTTCATGTAGGTTTGTTGGGGGATGATGTGTTTTTAGCTTGCCTACTCCTCACTGGTAAAGTGAATAAATATTAATTCATTCATACAGGAATAAATAGCTATGCTGAATAGAATAAATATGTTTTTGGTTGGATTGTTTTGAGTATCACACTTTTTCTGAAGGAAGGTATTCAGAACCTGCCTGCCCCCATCCCCTATGTATGGCTACAGCCCAAATTATTACAACTTAAGTTGTGGTAAAATTGATTACTACATTGATTATAATCAGCAATGCAAGAATACAAATGAAAATCTATATAGTAGTCTGCTTTTTTCTTTATTGTCAGACTTATACTTTCCCCTTTATAGTCTACCTGCCAATTTTCCTGACTTCTTTATATTACATTGCTTTAGAGCATTTGAAAATATTGCAGTAGAATTTCTTCAAGTTGGAACTAAAGCTTTTGAAATTAATTGCCCACTTTGCAAAAGTCCCAAACAGTTACACCAAACAAATATGCAAGCGCAAAAAACCCACACTGACTGCAGTTTGCCATTTTTACCAAATAGAATAATATTAAAGGGTAGATTGTGAATGTCTTACTCACATTCATAAGCAATTACTCACATAGGTAATTCCTGTTGGGACTACTCATGTTAGCAACTACTTACTAATGTGAGTGAGGGTTTATAATCTGGCCCTAAAACAATATCTATTCTTTATTATATGTTATGGTGGCATCTTATTTTGCAATGCTTTGAAATTTATGGACTGGCTCATTGAAAGGTGATGCTGTTTACTGACTTCCAATATTTTTAATGTATTCATGAAGCATTTCATAAATCATTTTGCAACAGACAGATATTCAAAATAATTAAGTAATGTGTATAGAATTAATCTCATTACTATACGGCTTTGAAAGTTTATGAGGTCAGCTATCTGCCAGCAAAAATATTGCTAGTTAAAATTTTAATATAAAGTATCTATACAATTTTAACTGCTGGCTCATAGCAAAGGCTTGAGCTGCCTTTCAAGTCAGAGGCACAAGTACTGCAAGTATTTCTGTGAGCTAGCATGGCTCAGATGTAAAAATAAAACTTTATGTAGACTATTCCCTAGCTGAATTCTGTTAATTTTATATTCATTCAAACTAGCACGACACCAATTCTCTTTCCTCAACGTTGCCATCTTTCATTGTTTAAATTAAAACTTATTTCCATGTAGAAACAGAATTGTATAATAAAATCACAGGTTTCTATGTGTACCATTCTGGCACATCTTATGTGGATGATTTTGAACATGTCCTTTCATTTTCACGTGAACTGATTTAGGATTTATGCTGAGTAGGCATCTTTTGGTGTTTCAGCTAAATATAATTGAAGATTTATCAAAGGCACAGTGCTGCATGCAGGGTCTGCATACAGTACAACTATTTATATAAACTGGCTTTTATAAAGATAGATCTGATAAGAATACTGGCTGATACAATTCAACTTTCATTCTACCTCAGCGATAGTAAGAAATGTAGAAAGTTTAATTCTGACCTGTGAAAAGATTCAGTAAGTCACCACAAATCACTTCTACTAAGCCCAAACTGGGTAATTTACACAGCACTTTATTATCTTCAAACAGTTTGCTGTGTGCAATTATTCATGCCACAACATGGGGCCACAGAGTCCAAGCTGCCTGTTTGTTCTAAGGCTGAAGCAGGGGTGTTTGAAAACTGCAAGAGACTACCAAAGGCCTAGAGATCATGGCTAATGTGACACCCCCAGGCCTAATCTTCTTAGAGCATTGGGATAAAATAAGTATCCATTACAAAATCAGCCTTCATCCTGCCCCCTTCTGTGCTCTGCCACTCTGATAGCCAACACAGAGACAATTGCATGATTCTGGATTTAATCAGGTATTAGGAGCTAATGCAGTAGGAGAAGAGGCTAATCTCCATATTTACTCCATCTGTACTTGTGGACCTGATTTGCCTGCCCCTGGTAGATCAAAAGGAACTGGCAAAAATCAGATTAGGGCTGAAGAAAGAGGAGAGAGGTGCAATGAGTGTAAGAGGCAAAATCCCTCTACTTCCCTTGGTTGTGTATACATGTACTAAGGCCATGTGGTCTAATTCCATGGAAATCTTCCTATTGTATTTCTCTTGTTTTCTTCCCCACTGCTCTCCTCCTTTTAAAAACTGAAAGTGTCATGGCAGTTTAAAATGATTAATAAATAAACCATGCAGCTGTTAAATAATAATACAATTATTTCTTTTTTAAAGGTACTTTAATTTTGAAATACACTAATTTACTTATGCAAGATCTATGAATCTGAGCTATATTCAAAACTGATGCATAAATAGGGCCCAATTCCATTGTTGCCAATAGAAAAACTTCAAAATGGGATTGAGCCCATAGTAGCTGAAACTTTATTGTAATTAATTACAGATCATTGCCTCATATGCATATAATAGGACAGTTGTAAATGCTCTATGGGTGATATATTCTCCTATGAACTTAAATTAAAATCACTATATTACAAAGAATAAAATGTGTGTCTATAAAATGAACCATTTTTCTTTTAAATTCTTTCTTATTGTTTTTCAGTTACCCAGAAGTAGACTATTTTATTTTCTGTACAAATTGTTTATAATTTTATTTTTTATATATATATCTTTCTATACAAGTATGCACTTATGGCTCAAGAAACAAGGACATATAGGCAAGAAAAAGAAAGCAAAGGAAACTCACATATTCACTAGTATTGCCAGTCACCTGGTGTTTGTAAACACAGACGTGGTCACCTTAATGACCCTCAAACAAGGAGAAGCATGAACTACAATAATGTAAATGTTCTGGATATTTCGGGCTCGTACTACCTCAATAGTGAACGAGTTTTACCAAGCTTCTATGCATTCCTAGGCAGGTATGGAGGAAATCTGCATTTGAAAGGACAGTTCTGAAAAGCTGAAAACTTTTCAAAGGGTGCATTGTCCTCTTTTCTGGAAGGCTGACAAAGTCATTTCTTTTTTGACCCCTTACAAACCTCAAGCAGTGCGAAAAGAGAGTTCTGTTGCTGCTGTTTTTTGGCAAAAGAGCTCACCTCATTAGAGTGGATTAAGTCATGATGCTGAGAAGGATAAAAGGTGAAAAGCAAAAATAGTGGATGGGGAACATAGAAAGCTCAGAGCGTCATTTGTATGCTGACGCCATTATTGACTAGATCCCATGTGGTTCACACTTTTCAATTACCGTCTACTAGAAAGGTGGCCCATAATTGCATAGGCTGATGCCGGTGCACCAAATGTCAGGGGATCCTCCCTAACCCTCATCACCTTTTCTTGATGCTTGACTTGAGGATGTTCAAAGGCAAAAAGCCATAGCCTGCAGATCTCCCTGAGGAAGAAAAAGATGCCATTAAAAAATAATAGATACGACAAAAAACTCATTAGAGACCTCCAGTTAAATTTACAATCTCATGATCTGATTCTGCATCCCATTCACACCAACCCTCATGTTGACATCAAAGAGAGCTTTGGGTGCATAGCAAATGCAGGACTAGGACTAGGGTTGCCAACCCTCCAGGATTGGCCTGGAGTCTCCAGGAATTAAAGATTAATCTTTAATTATAGATTATTTCATATGATGATATCACCAGGAATACATCCAACCAAAATTGACAACCCTAACTGGGCCCTTTATTTACAAGATTCTGAATCTGTGCAGTTCTATGCTGTAATGCAGTTGACTTTAATGCTGACATGGATCATTCCAGATGCTCTCTCACAAGATTTCTAAAAGATGGAATATGGACAAACTTAGATTTCCCCTTTGCAGTTTCCCTGCACTCAAACAATGACTTTTACTGACAACACAGTGTCGCTCTCACTTTGACTCATCATTTTAGCTGTTGTTTTGGCATCCCTGCAAGTTCTAAATTAATCTGAGTGTGCTAATGACATATTTTTATTTAAAAACTCAAAACTACACTATCCTATTTCAGAAACAGGTCTTAAAAAGCTACCAATAGAGTAATACTTCATAAGGCTGGCCACATTAGTTTGTATAAAATAAGAATCAACTTGAACCTTCACACAAAACTCAAATCAAGACCAAACTATTTTCAAGGTATAGAAAAGTTTGGTTAAGTTACTGTTTCTTCATTAGTCTTCATTTGCACACATTTCTGCACTTGTTAAGTTGTGTCAGGACTGGAAGCAAAAATGCCAAAATGCCATGGAGAAACAAAAGCTGTTTTCATGAGCTTTTCAGCTCACTTTTTCACAACAAAGAAACATAGGTTCAGGTATAGTTCGGGCATGCATCCAAGCAACTGAACTGGAGGATCTGGGCCTTAAATTGCTGCTTCGGATACGGACCTAAATGAACTATTATTCTGGTAAAGCTTGTGACATGCATCTGTGGCACTATATAATTAATAAATTATAATGATAGCAACCATTATCAATCTATTCTATTTAAATATTATGTGAAAATGTATGTATACTTTTGACAGAAAAATTTACTTCCAGTAGCTAAGTGTCTTGATGTTGTTTTACTGTGTATATGGTCTTTTGGAGCGGTTTTATAAATAATAATAATAATAATAATTAAAATTAGCAGCCTTTCTTTATAAAAGAACAACTGGAAAGTGCTGTTATATTACTTCCATTTCCTTAAAACACAGGTTTCCATAGTATCGTTCCTTAAGATTATTTTAGTTTTCTATTTTAAAATTGCTAGTATAATTGAGATAATTTCCAAATTCATCTAACTGAATAGAGGATTATTTAATAGTTCAGCTTGTTGACTCCAGAATGTTGACTAACTGGGATATTTTTTCTTTTCCAGTAAATGAAAATTTCTCTTTACATGTTAGGGATCACATTTAAGGATATACAAAGCTGGTGATTATTGACCTGATTTGATGTGTATCTGCCAGTCCTTAGAAGTTAAACTTGTGTTTTTACATTTTCCTTATAGAAAATGTATTGTTAATTTTTTACTGAAAAAGAAACTTAGTTTTCAAAGCCGCAGGCTCAAAACATCTAGAATTCCCTGCACCTTTGTTTAGTTCACAGTTAGGTCAACTCAGTTGTTCTTCCTTAAGTTACACTGAACTTCATCCAGATCTCACTTATGCAAGTTTTAATTGGTGTAACTCTCTTGATCAGTTGCAAGGGAGTTCATTCTGAATTACACTGAAATCAGAAAGAGACCCATTGAGTTCTGTAAGTGCATTGCACTTTAGAGCACTTCGCTGTTTTTAAAAAGCAAAGGTTTGCCCCAGTGCTCACTTTCCAAATTTTTCCCCACACATATTGTGATACAGTGAGAGCTGTACTGGACTGCTTCTGCCCTCCCTCCCTAGAGGTAGCTTCATTTCAATGGCATTGTATGTTTTCATTGGAATTGTGTACACATAGGGATCCTCTGTTAAATTATCCTATATTATAATCATAATTATTTTTATTACTATTTTTACAACCCCAGCAATGCCACCTAAAATGCAAATAATATTGTGGAGTAGTTTTATTTGTTAATTTATTAACTAATTAAACTCTTTATTACTGCTTATTATTGTACTTTGGTAAAATAAGTTCAACAAACTGAAAATTTATGAGAGAGGGAAATTATAAAAGTATAGAACTGAATTGATTTTCTGGAATTATTACTGGCATTTTGTTGACTAACTGAATGAAGTTTGGCTCAAATAGATTTGATTGAAAATATTTTGTTTAAGAAAAATAAAGTATTCTTTTAGAAAATTAACTTGGCAAAACCTCTCCAGTCAACTTTCTATGCAGCAGATCCCCTTTCCCAAATTCTTGCAGCTCTACCTATTATTTCTGATTCATCAAAGAAAATCTTTTTCTTTATTAAATAGGAGCATTGAGTAATGTGTTAAAATCAAAGGATTCTAAAGTTTAAATTGCCTTGGTTAACATTCTTCCCTAAGGCCTGTACTCTGATACAAAGCCAGATGATGGCAACATTAACCTCTATATTTGTCTCTTATTCCCAACAATTGATGCTGGTAGAGTAGGTGGCATTTTTCTTTCTGAGGGCCCAATTCTTTCCACTCTTCCTGCCTATAATGAGCAGATGTGGCCTCCCTCAGAGGCAGATGCAGAGGTAACACCACAAGCCACCTGGTGGGTAGAATCAGGAGGGCCATGCCCCACACGTCGGAAGCAGAGGGGCGGGACAGGAAATGGAAGTATAAAAGGCCAGCCCAGCAGCTCTATTGAGAGGGGGCTGATGAAGGAGACAGATGCTTCTTACCCACTGCTGGAGTGGGACACCAAGGAGAACCGCTGCTGCCCTGAGGAGCTGCATGTCCTTCCAGAGAACCCTACCACTCCCGATGCTGAGGAACTGCTACCGCTACCTTTGGCAGTGTATCCTAGGGAGACCGAGGATGACCCCTGTGTGCAGGTACACACAAGGGAGCAGCCTAGGGGACCCAGCTTACCATGGCTGTGGTGCCACTGGAAATATGGTCAGTGTGTTGTGGGTGGATTTTCCTGCTGACCCAGTGGCAGACCACTTTGTTCTAGGGGAACCTTACATCTCTAAAACTGTGTACAACATGAAGTTCAACAGTAGGCAGGGGGTCGCTGAAGATGCGGGGCTATAGGGGTGCATAAGGTATAAATCCAGCCCTGGGTGGATTTGGGTGGGTCTGCGTCCACTCTACCCCTACCGCCCCACGCCTGGGGTGGCAGTACTCACCCTCCTTAGGCCAGGAGGACTGTGCTCTTCAGTCACCCCTTTCTGAGCCCCATAGATTGTGTTTGGTGCTACAGGTCTGCCTGACTACAAGCCAGAGCTCTGACTGTTTGTTGCTCCACCCTACTTGAATGGTGGGCGTATAAACTGCTACACTACCACTGAATAGCATCATACTTCACAAGTAAGATTACAGTGTGAGTAAGGAAGGTAGAACTAGTCCCTAAGTAAGTAGTGAGCCAGTGCCTCAACATAATGTTAGGGGGCACTATGATTTCAGAACATAGGAAGTTTTCATTTAGCAGCAGAGATACTGCCAGAGATCCTGAGCTCACAGATAGTAGGACATAGCCCTTGGATCAGCTTATAGTGAAGAAAAGTTGTTTGCAAAAGGATAGAAATGATTTGGGCCATCCCTTTGGTCTCCTCCATTGAACAAATACGGCAGTGCACTACCAATCATAACAACCCATTAAAACTTATGTGTTAATTAAATCAACATTGGAACTTGTAACATAAATATAACAATGACAAGTAAACTAGTTAATGCTGCTACTCTATTCTTAACTCATGTAGAGTACAGTAAGTGAATACACAAGGTCTGTGCTCCAGGGAGCTCCCTAAACAGAACAGACAGATGGGAATATATCCCATGTGCTCTCAGTGACCCAGGGATGCCAATTCACAGAAGGCACAGGGGACACATAGTGTTTTACAGGGATCCTTTGGGTCAGATATATCCATAATAGTTGATAATAATTTTTGATATGCATAATCAAAGGGTGGCATGATTGGTTTCTGCTGAGAGCCAGTAGCCCTCTGGTCATCATAGTCATTGCAAAATGTATGGTCAGATAATATTTGAGTAGTTATGTATCTATGCTAAAAATATATATTCTTAAGGTCTTGGAGTTAAGGCAGATCACACAGAGGTGACATACCTCAGAAATGTTGCTTTCCAGGAGGAGATAACAGACACCTAGTTCCCTATCAGACCACATGTGTATTCTATATTGTAAGCTCATAGTGTATGCTTATTTGCATACTCAACCAGGGTTGAAATGAAGGACTACAAAATGTACAAGAGTGGATATTTACAGGATGAACAAACAGCAGCTGGGTGTCCTGTTTATGAATAAAAACAAAGGATTGGTCTGCTATATCTTGGGATGCAAGAAAACAAACAGAATCCTTCACCAAGGAAGCAAGTTGACACCCTACTTGTCTCATGAAAGGAGGGTCACAGCCAATCTGGCTGTTATGCACTGCAAGGATTTTGGGTGAGCAATATGCTACAAGACATGAGAATATCTTGTTAATTATGCCTAGGCTATAAAATGAGTGTTATGATTTCATCTTATATGTAACCATTTGTTTCCAGTGCTTCTACTTGCAGTTACTTGAATCTCTAGGGTTTGTTAAATAAACTTATACATGATATCACTATAAATATATCTAAGATCTGAGTGTTAAGCACAGCAGTGGTCTGAGGTGGAACTTGTAAACTGGGGTGTACTGTTTCTTTGGAAGCAGGAATCTGTGCTGACTGTGAGTGTCAAGTGGATCAGATACGGGGCACTCCAGCGAGATGCTTGGAGAGCTCAAGGGTTAGAGTGCCTATTTGATAACCTGCAGAGTGACAGCAGGATCTGCAAGGCTCAAAGGGGAGTGATTGTGTTGTCCATGCCCAGTGGAGTTGGGGAGCTGATGCACAGCAGGCACAGACAAAGAGTTTCCTCAAGCTAAGGGCACATGGCAGCAAGGTGCCTCAGTACCCATGGGAAGTGTCACACTCTCCACAATACACTGACTTTCCATTTAGTATTAAATCCATTCAAGGCCCTGAGCCTCATCTTCCAAGTTGTTAAATGGATGCCTAATAATCAAACACTAGGAAGGAAGTGAATTTGGATATCAACTCAGGGTCTGAGTCCTGTGCTGCAGCTGAGATAGGGTCTGAGCCTGATCCCAGTTTGTTCATTCACAACCTGATTCGTCTGACCTGTTACCATGTTTAAAAGTAACTGTGTGATGCCCATGCCTCATGACAACTAGGTTAAATGCATCCCTAATTGCATGATAACTTTGCTAGGGAAGAGAGATGAGTGAATATGTTACAGCAAATAATTGTTTAATAAATTGTCCGCAGGCAGATTATAATTTTCTCAGGTATATTTATTATTCAGAACGTGTTACTGAATAATTTCTGTGAATAATTCTTGGTCTGTAGATTGTATTCAAGCAATTAATTGTGGCTATTAAATATTAGTTTGATTTTAGATTAGTTTTGATTTGGGTGTATAAGTTTCATATTTCTATTCCCTGGATGGATGAGTGTAACTCTTAGGGCTACAGTGTTAATACTCACATTTACAAGATCAGAATTTGCTTCCCATATATATTCTTGAATATTTGTTTAAAATTTGGAGTTTCCAAAAAGACTCCTGCCAGCAGAATATTTGCAGAAGGCATACACAATCTCAGTCAAAATAAATTCAATTTTCCATTCAAGCAAATATCCCTGAATATTTTTGCACTATTTTCTTTCTTCAACTTTCATGAGAAATTAACATAATTCATCTGCAATGAAGCCAGTAAATAGCATGGACAAATCAGCAAACCAAAGCCTACATTTTCAAATTTAGGTGATTAAACACCTACATCCCAGTTTAGTCACCCAGTTAAAGTGATTTTCACAGAGACTGAGCACATTCAACACCCATTCATTTTAATGGGAGTTTTGAGGGCTCAGAACCTCTGAAGATATGGCCACTTTTATTTAGGTGGCTAAATATGAATTTACGTCCTATTGTAAAACTGAAAAAGGGGGCCTATGTCATTAAGCTTTTTTAAGAAAATGGTCAGAGCTACCTTAAGTAGCTCAGTTGATAAATAATGGTAAGAAACCTTTATGTAAAAGTCAAGTAGAACTGAATAGGGAAAAAATCTGTAGGTATCTTTAGAAATTTAATAGGCTTCTATGCAAATTACTCTAAACATTTAAAGAATGAAATAAAAAAGTACACTTTCCATAGGTTGTCTGAACCATCAAAAAGAAGTGATATTTTGTTATTCTCCTTTAAATCCATAGGAGAATTCAAAAAACCTATAGAAAAGTCTCTCATTTTCCTATTAAATTATAGAAGATTTTTCCATGAGGGATGGATAATAAACAAACTACTGCCTTGCCAAATCCCAGTTTAGCATTTTTGAACAATGAAAGCTTCCTTTGTTACCAGGCGGATATGCAGACAGTGTGCTAACATGGAAAGGACAGTTTTCTAAGGAAGGTCAATAGCTTTAAGGCGTTGGAAAGATTTGTGATTCCATGTATTTGTCCCTAATATTTTTCCCTTTTAGTTACCAGCAGCAGCTGCATATTAGATGACTTCCCTCTATAAACTGTTAAGTGGTGCTAGTTCAGTTTTTATCGGTGAGTCGCCAGTAGACTCGGGGGAGAAGTGCTATCTCCTATGGCCCTGAAAATTGATATTGAACATGGGAAGAAAAATCTCACAAGCTGATAGCAATTAGCTAAAAAGGATTTGCGACTGCATGATTCATCACACTAGGGGATCAAAGTCATTTGCAGACAGTGTTTCCATAGTCCCTGCATGCTGCTCTAAAGATACACCTCTGTTTATCTCTCACACTGTGGTGTGACATTTCCTTTTTTAAGAGTCCATTTTCTTAGAAACATAGCAGTAGGTTGCTGCAGCACAAGCAGTCTTTGATTCTCCACTGACTGCCTAAATGACGCTATGGCTCTAATGGCAACACATTAGCATGAGCTCTAGATGGGAGTTTGACTTATTATTTACATAAGTAGACAGACAGTTCAGGTCTGGTACTGACTTATAAAAGAGAGGGAAAGGTCTCTTTGTGGCAACAGTATGAAGCAAGTTTGTGATTCTGGAGTTCTGCAAACCTTTTATAAACCGATTTTTTTTATTCATCAGGGCTAAATCCAGACACTTCAGTCCAAGATTTTCAAAACTGAAAGAACCCAACTTAACAGTTCTATAGAATTAAATAGAAAACGATATCCTTTCTATAGGGTTTTTTGGACCACCCTAGAGAAGGGATATTCTGTAACTCTCTGTTAAATTCTAGAGAGTGGTTAAAAAAAACCCCAACATATAGAAAGGCTATTGTTTTCTATTGCATTCTATAGGACTTTTCCTTGAAGGAAGAAAAACAAATTACATCTTTCTGCCTCTCCAAATCCCACTTTAGCAATTGTGAACAATGAGAGGTTTTTTTGTTACAAGGTATCTGTCCTGATAGTGTGCTGCTAATGTGGAAAGGGCACACGTTCTGTAGCCAGGGGAGGGGGACTCCCTGGATGTATAAGTGGTAGCTGAATTTGGATCTCAGAACCCAAACTTGAAATCCTGGAAAACTCCCTGTGTTTTTTAAAATGTTTTGCCTGAGTAAAGCTGACCTGATATGACTCATTGTTTGGAACTATTTACTGGGACTAAGTTGGAATTTATTTAATCTGTTTATTTTAGTCGTGCTTATTTAGTGATTTTTTTGTTTTGTTTTTTTGTTTAAGGCTCAAATTAAACATGTAGGACCTGAATCTGTGGTGCTTCATATAGTTCTTAGTCATTCATTATTGTGGACAGTGAGTGCTAAGAGAGTGTAAAAAGAGATCATAGTGATCTAGTAATGTTGTTGTTCACTTTTCACGAGCAAAAATGACTACACAGGATACAGGGCAGTGAAGAATCAGTCCAGAGGTTAACAAATAAGTCATAGTTTGTGCTATTTCAGGGAATCTGGCTAGTTCTCACCATTGACCAAACAATATGTGTGTCAGGAGAACAGTGAAAAGGTACAGTACTCTACTTTTTCCTCTTCTTACCCAAAGGACCAGTCCATTTGGGAAGCACTTCAAGATACCTAGAGTAACTGCTAATTACTTTGGTTGCATTTCAAGCCTCAGTTGTGAGTGCTAAGCACAGAGACATTGCCTCTCAAAGACACCAGAGTCTAAGAAATCGCTTCTCAGTTTGTTGAGCCATTACTGCTTCACACATTTATAATTTCTTCCTATTCTCTATTTGTAGAGCTGTTTCCCTCATGCAAAATTCCTAGATTTATTTTTTTATTTGAAATTGCTATCAAAATTCTGTTTTAATCAAATACATTCACTCAAATTCTTAAAAACAAAGAAATAGAACTTTATGAATGTGCCAGATGGTAACTTGCCATTGTAAAATGCTGTTCAGTACAGGACTTGGTCTGTAAAAGATTACATAACAGGAGATTATTGACACAATAACTAATTCATAATTGCAGTATTGTTACCATTGCCATAAATAGGACTACTCATGAAGTAAGATTACTGCCCAATGTAAGGGTGACAAAATCAAACCTTTAATTAATGTTGGTATTTAACAGATATTAATTAGATTTTGATTCTCTAAACTAGATCCCAATTTCACACATGTGGTGGTATCAAAGAGGATAAGATTGGTGTAATGTGCAATTGCTAAAAAGTGCATCCAGTGTAACTTTATTGACTATTTCTTCGAATGGTGCACGTGCATTGCCACATGTATGTTATAATGACACAGAGCAAGATGTCAAAAGTAGGAAATAAGAATAGCTAGACTTGATCTCTTTTTTTTTTTTAGAGGAAACAGTTGCCTACATATTACTGTAGCATTTCCTACTGAATCTACAGAACAATTTATTTATATCTATTATCCTTTTACTACATAAAACACAAATTGTTTCATTTGCACTTTTTCCATCTTGATAATGATAAATCCACACTAAATTAATGCACATAAAGCTTAAATTATATTTATTGCTTGAATTAAAATGAAAATAATGCTTGTGTAGTAAACTGGTGTAAAGTGTTTTATCTAGATTCCCACAGGAAGTCATTGTACATTTTGCTATCATCATAAGTGTTTTCAAGAACATTTGGTCTAAATCATTGTTTCCAGTCCTGTGCTAAACTAGTGTTGCACTGGTAACAAATCTGAAGTTCTTCTGAATATTTTCATTGGTTTGAAAGTAATTTTATACCTTGACACTTTCAAGGAAAATAAACCACTAATGACAATTCTTTATTGTGATTAAAAACAACTGCTTCTTTATTAAAATATATCTTTAATTCCTTCAGTCCAGACAGGATGCATGATGTACATATGTGAAGATTTATGAATACACTGAAGGGGCTAGTATAGTATAACGAGGCCTACAGGCTGGGTCTGTGCACTGATATTGATAATCACGTCTGGTTTTGATTTTTTGTACCAACCTTTGGATCTGAATATCCATGAAAAATTGACTGTTCTCAACACTGTCAGCCTCTAGCTGCTGAATATCCTGAATCATCCTCTTATCTCCTATCCACCCCCTCCCTCCCGCTCCAGGAAACATATTTTCTGTTAGTTGCTTTAAAATATAAGGTGATATAATCAGGGGCGGCTCTAGCTTTTTTGCTACCCCAAGCACAGCAGTCAGGCAACCTTCGGCAGCTTGCCTGCGGAAGGTTCCCGGTCCGGCAGATTTGGTGGCTTGCCTGTGGGAGGTCCACCGGTCCCGTGGCTTCAGCATACTCGCTGCCGAATTGCCGCCAAATCTGCGGGACTGGCAGACCTCCCACAGGCAAGCCACCTAATCTGTGGGACCAGGGACCTCCCTCAAGCAAGCCACTGAAGGCTGCTTGATTGCTGCCCTCGTAGGGCATCCACTGCGGCTATAATAGCCTAGTCTATTCCACGAGTTCTCAAAATCTGTTGTCAGGAGACAGAGTACAGTAATTCTAGTACAGTAATTTATGAGTCAATCTTATACCTGGCCTTTGCTACCTACTTCCTTTTCTATCCAAAATAAATTGGACTTAGTCCCAAAACAAATGTAACCCCTTTGGAGTTTAGAGAGCATGGCCCCTTTAAATCTTTTTCCTAGAGGAGAAGGCGAGAGTGAGAAAAAAGAAGGGAAACTCCAGGGGAGACTCTGGAGCTCAGAGGGAGAGAGAGGTGGCAGCCCGCAGGCCCTCGCAAAGGAAACAGAGAGAACCTGCCTGAAGCCTGGGAAGGCCAGAGCAACTGGTTGGGGACAGCCCAGGACAGGAGCCAGGAGGAGCACGATGCCAGGGAGGAATCGCCCGAGAAGGACAGGCCAGAGCTGGACCCAGTATCACGGCTGCCCAGAGCTGCGTGGGGCTGTGAGTACTGGGGCTTGTGACCCTGCATTGGGAACAAGGAGGGAGATTGTAGCTAGTTAAGTGGGGAGGTGGTCGCTCTGTGTGGCTTTGCAGAGAGCGGCAGAAGAGGGCATCGGAGGGGTTTGCTGAGGAGAATTTACTGGTGCCGAAGACAATCAGGAGCACCCAAGACTCACCACTGGACTGGAACTTTGCTCAGGATTCCTGAATTCTGTGTGCAGACACATTGCTCAGTGTCTGCCCTGTCAGACTGCGCTACCGCTGGGCCTATGGGGTCTTGGTTTGGATGCAACTCTGTTTTACCGCACCCCCTATATTTCCCCTTGTTGTATTTCTCCTCTCATCCCTCTGTAAATATATATCCCTCTTTGTTATATTCATTGTACTTTTCCTGGGGGTGTGTGTGTTCACTCGAGGGGGGGGGGGTTGGAACAGGTGCCCCTGGGGTGGAAGGGATTTTTCCTGCTGCATTCCTGCGCATGCTGTCTCTTGGCCAGAGCTGCCTGCAGAGCAGACTCCACACATGCACACACCTATATTGTGCACCCTGGGCTCTCCTTCACAGAGCAAAGAAACTGCTGAGTGACTTTCATCTCAGTTTCAAAAAATAAAGAAAAAAAATGGAGAGAGGACTGCTAGAAGACCTGTGCTGAAGGGCACAAATCCCAGTAATCAAAGTTGTGCTGGTGGCGGGGTTCCTAGAAGAGATGGAACCAAATTAAATTGAGGAGAGCCTAGATGCAGCTGAAATACTGGGCAAGGTAAAGGTCCACACCCGTATTTACAACCACAAAGCGAAGGGCATGGTAGCACTATGTACTCACTCCAAGGACGCAGACCTTGATAAAGTGCAAGTAGAAGGTATTCCCTAGACAATTCTGGGGGCATAGCAGTCCCCTCCTAGTGTGTCCGTGTCACTTGGGGTGGATTCTTTAGCACAGAAATTGCAAGCTCTGATGGTGGATGAGAAGCGGACAAGGAAGAATTAATTTTGGCATTAGGAGGGGCTCCAACACCTGCAGTACCCAGCCTGGTGGGATGGACCAAAGAGCTGGGAAACACTCCCAAAAGTGCATTGAAGCCAGTATATGAAAGTACTCCATACAAGCAGTTACATTCTTTCTCAGGGGGGTCACCTGTCCCCTCAGAGGAGGAAGATTACAAGACCTGGAGGGATTTTATGGTGCCACTTGTCCAAGAGTGGGAATGCTCTGATGCTGAGAAGCAGAAATGTGTGCTTGAGAGTCTGAGGGGACCTGCCATGTGAATAATCTGAGCCCTGAAAGACTCCCAACTGGCTGTCACACTGCAAGACTATTTAACCGTTCTTGAGAGTGTCTACGGTGCTCCTGATAGCAGTGAAGACATGTATTATCATTTCCGCCATACCTATCAGGAGCCCCACGAATGATTGTCAGATTTCATCAGGCGACTAGAGGATTTGCTACAGCGGTAGTGCGGAAGGAGGGCATCCCCACCAAGCACATTGATTCCACTAGGTTGGACCAAATCCTTCGGGGCACCCAACAAGATGGGTTGATGTTGTGGTGACTGCAGCTGAGGGAGCAGGCCCAAAACCCACCCCCATTCCACAAGCTCATTCGAAATACGTGAAGAAGAGGAGTGATTGTTGCAAATGGATGCAGTGGTGCAGCCAAAGATGGCAGTGAGTCACACCACCATGGTGCTTCGAGAGATGGAAGACGCTCCATCAGTGGCAGCAGCACAGAGATCTGACCCGAGAAGTGGCCATGATGAAGGCTCGGGGAAATACTGTGCCATCCTCAAGAGGGGAGAGTAGCAGGAGGGGTGATAGCCAGCAAGAAGATTTCTTTTACAACTGTGGAAGAGATGGTCACTATGCCTTGGACTGCTAAAACAAGACAGATTATGCAAGGGTATCTCAGAGACTGCAGCAAACCATTAGGAAGCTTCAGGGAAACACCAACAGGGCTTGGGGAAGGAGCAACCCAAGTCCCTGAAATTCCAAGGCTCCCCAGAAAAAAAAACACAAACAGAGGTTACCCAGATGGGCTGTTAGGCCCCCAGGCTATAGGACCCGTTCATATAGAAGGACGATTGTGTGAGGCATTGCTGGACAGCGTATCACAGGTCACCATGCTTTATGAATCTTACTACTGAGAACACCTGCAGTATTTACCCTTGCATCTCCTGTCTGGCCTGAGAGTCTGGGGAATTGGCTGTGACTCCTGCCCCTGTTGGGCATATATCCTGTTAAATGTCCAGTTTCCAAAGAATGTTGCAGGGGTAAACCAGGAAATAGAAACATTGGCACTGGTCTGCCCAGATCCAAAAGGAAGAGAGTATGCACCTTTAATCCTAGGAACAAATGCAAGCCTGTTCCAGAAATTGGCGTGGAAATACCATGAGATGGCAGGGAACAACTATCTGCAGGAGCTGCCAATGCACACTTTATGTAAAGTCGCATACCAGGAAGTGAGGGGGCCCCCATCCCAAAAGGAGACCGAGGCTAGATCTTTTGGGAGGGATAGTTTTCAGTTTGGGGATTCCCCCATTCGTGCTGAGTGGAAGGACCACCTGTGTGAGAAGTTAGTCAAAAGGAAGTCCCTCCCCTGGAATTTCCCTTCTTTTTTCTCACTCTCCCCTTCCCCTCTAGGAAAAATATTTAAAGGGGCCATGCTCTCTAAACCCGAAAGGGGTTACACAAAGGGGTTACATTTAGTTACATAACTCAAATCTCAATTTGGGGCTCAGAAAATCTCTACAAATGAACACTTAGATTTACAAAATTTTGCTCACATATTACCTCATCCCCTTGTCTCTCTACTTATAACAGATTTTTTATTTTGATGCACCAAATATTTCCGTCTTCTGCTTATTGCAATTAATTTTCTGTCTTCCGAATAAAATATTTCTTTCCAAATGAGACTGCCTTTTCTTTCTAGTTTCCTCTAGGAAACCACACTTCACTATGTTGGCCTTTTATACTAGACAATAGCACTAGACACACACACACACCCCTTGGTATCTTATCTTCTAATGAAATTGAAAACATTAATGTGCCGGAAATACTATGAGACTGTCTTTTGTATACTTACCAGTGTGTTTCATGGTAAATACTGCAAGAGTTGTAATCTGACAGTCTTCTGCTGATTTATATAAATACTTGGCTTGTTGTCAGAACCAAATATTAATCTGGTCCAATAACTGAGTAAGAAAACAGTTTTCAGATGTATTAATATTTGTATCTCAAAATAAACCAATTACATAAATCATACAGATTCACAGAATCATAGATATTAGAGATGGAGAAAGCCTGTGTAAAGTAGGTCCTCTTGTCCAAACCCCTGCCAAGCAGGAAGCTCCCTACAGTATATTCTTGTGTGTGTGTGTATCATTCACTCTAGTCTTTCATGGTTAGAGTGTATAGTTTCAATATATTTTAATTCAGAAATTATAAAGATTAAAAATATCAGATAAAAAGCTAAATATGAAAGATTTGTGGCCTCTACAAACTAAAGGTTTTCTTTTCTTTTTATTAATTTTGTTTTGTTTTGTTTTGTTTTATTTTGAAAGTGGCTATAAGATTATGGGGAAAGAAGCATATTTTATTTTCACTTTTCCATATGTCCTGTCTGCTGACATTCCTGTGTCCAGGTACAGCACATTTCTTTATCCATATCTTAAATACAAAGTCAGTATAAGTGGCTTTAGAGTATGTTATAAAAGCTATTTCTTGCCAGTAGCTGATGTCCCAGAAGAAGATAATAAATCATTCTCTTATGCTACAAAGAAAAAAAAAATCAATGTTTAAAACTTCCATGGTCAGCTTTACACAGAAGAGTTAAATTCTATAGTGAATAAATACTGATGATGTCATCAGTAAAAGAAATTAATGCTGCTAACAACTAAGAATCCCAAACTGTTTTGCAGCATGCTGCAGAATATGAGAAGGCATTCAGAAAATTATATTGCGAACACTTGTCCTTTTCTGGGAAGCATGGGAAGACGGTCTAGCCTTGCCATTAAGAATTCAGGGCCATATCCCACAATTAATTTTTACATAATCAGAGCTCGTGCATAGGCAGTGGCAGGCTCAAGCCCTCTAAATTTGTGTCTTTTGAATTTCACCCATTGTTAGTACAAATTCACATACCTACCCCCTGCAAAAGACAATTATGTAAACTACATGTACTTGGTGTAAAATAACAGAGGGGTAGCTGTGTTAGTCTGAATCTGTAAAAGCAGCAGAGAATCCTGTGGCACCTTATAGACTAACAGACGTTTTGGATCATGAGCTTTCGTGGGTGTGAATACCCACTCATCTACGAGACAGACAATCGAAGGAGTATTCACCCACGAAAGCTCATGATCCAAAACGTTCTGTTAGTCTATAATGCCACAGGATCTTCTTGCTGCTTTTGGTGTAATAAGAATCTACCAATACATCAATTACTTACATATATTATAGAATTGGATGCCAGTACCTAAATACAGATTTCAGAGTAGCAGCCGTATTAGTCTGTATTTGCAAAAAGAACTCAGGAGTACACCTGTTCTTTTGCACAAGGCCTAAATAATCACTGTAGGTCAGTTCTGTCACCTTTAATCACTGTGTGTATTATCTTACTCACTGGTTAGTCCTTTCATTCCAGTACAACTATTTGTGCAGTAAGTAGTATTCAACAGAAGTAGAAAATGGCATTATCAGCACTTCTTATTTTACGTGATCAGTTTGTTTATTAAAACTTTAATAGTAGACAAAACAGCAGGGTTTTTTACATGAAAAGCATCCAAAATAATAACACCATTAACAGTAAGATAAGGACAAAGTACAAAGCAATCCTTATCTCTCAGCACATTGAAAACTAAAATGGACAAAACACTAGTAAATGTACATCACAGAACAGTCTTACACTGGCAAGAGATGGATTAGATGACTTAATAGGCTCTTTTTGATCTCTAGATCCCTATGATTCCATGGACACTCAAAATGCTAAAACCAAGAAAAATATTCCTAGTAAGTTAATCCAAATTGAATAGAATGATTAATCAAAGGTGTTGTCACGGAGTCCCGCGAGGCGATGCTCTGGAACTGCTCCCACTAGCCAGTCAGGACTTGGGGAGCCTCCTCTCCCTTGAAGCAGACTTGTTCGGGCAAGAAGCTCACACGTCTTCACTCCTGGGTCTCTCTTGGAGCATTCAGCATCCTCTGCCCTCCGTGTGCTTCCCACAGCGAGCCCACCCAGGCGGGGTCCTGGGAAGCCACAGGGTTCTGCCCCCCACTTTGCAGTCACGACGTGGACTTTTACCCAGGGCAAAACAGAGGTTTTGTCGATGACAGGAACAGGATCTTAAACAAGCACCCCTCGGCCAGGTCCATTCTGGGGGGCAGTGAGCCAGACCCCTAGGTCTGCACTTCACTCCTCGCCCCAGCAAGCTTCCAGACTCACAACCCCCTCCAGTCCTCCTCCTGCTCAGCCTTTCCCGGGCCAGGAGGTCACCTGATCCCTTTGTCTCCAACACCTTCAGCTGGCACCTTTGCAGGGGAGGGGCCCAGGCCATCAGTTGCTAGGAGACAGAGTGCCAGGCATTTAGGTGCACTGGCCCCTTCCTCTGCAGCAATCACACACCCTTATCCCACCACCTAGATACTTAAGAACTGCCTAGGGGACACTGAGGCACCAACACAGTATTCAGAGCAACATTAAGAACATTCCCAGTTCATCACAGGTACGTTTGTATCATACAGTAACTTTTTCTTAACATAGGGAAGACCAGATCAGCATTTCGATGAGTGAGCAGTTGCTGTTTTTAACTGTGAAGTAAATACAGGGGAAGTACTTCATCACAGTGGTGGTACAGATTTTTAGCTTACAGGAAACATAAGTCTTTAATGCAGGCCTACCACTAAAAGCACACACAAAAGTAGCTAATCTAAGATCAAAAGCCACACTGGATGGAAAGAGAGAGAGAGGAAAAGTTAAGAGGACAGAGAATCTAATCTGGTTTCAGTTTAAACTAAATCTGTTGGCTTTGAAATAAAGGCATTTTGTAGAGAGAGATGGGGGAAGTAGAACAATGCTGACCCCTCCCCCCCATATAGCTGTTAACTGGGCTGGCATTTGGGGATGTTAAGGGGGCGGGGGGAGAGAGAGAATTGGCGATATTATCTAAAGTCTGGAACTGACCCTGTCACTTTTGTGGAGGGAAAGAATGCATTTGAAATTACCAGGCCAGAATGTTGGCCCAGATGAGGCTGCTTTGCATCACTAATAGTTAGACAGCGAGCTTTGCAATGATGACTAACTGGAATTCCTGAGGGATGGAATATTTTACTCCAGCACTAATGTAATTCATTCTAGAAGGTGAAGTGAATCCTTCTGTTCTATCAAGAGCTAATACACAAAGAAAGAAAGAAAGTACTTTCTGTTGTGAGCAAGCCTGCTCTTCAGACCCCACTTTCTGATGCTGGATTTGAGGTGGTATTGATGTATGTAAACATATTTATGAGATAGGGAAAAGCAGTTTGTCTCTGGAAGTTGTGTCTATAATATGAGGTGGATTCCTTATAACAACCTTGGCATTTTAAATGCAAAAGCTTCTGCTTCTGGAGATATTTAGCAAGCTGCTCCACTACCAGATGAGTCTTTGGATGTGTTTAGGTGTTCAGTAACAATGGGGAAAAGACATATCATTATATCTGCTGAGAAGAACTGGATATGGATCAATAAATCTGCAGAAAAAGGGTAATATGTAGGAGAGTTTGTATATGTAACTCCATATAAATTGCAAATAAATACAGAGAGATGCTTCTTCAGGGTCTCCATACAATTGCTTATGCATTTGTCCCTGTTATCTTTTGTTAATCTAGGAGTGTTATAATTGTATTTTAATTATTGTTTCAGTCAATATATCTGGTACTTAAGTAATACCCCATGGTCAGTTATACCCGGGATCATCCCAGAACCTTTTATATAGATCCCCCCTCTCCCTTTCTCCGACATAGTAGCTCAGCCACCTAAGTTCCCTCTGAACTCTTGGATGAATATCACCCAGTCCTGCTGGTTTCTTGCATTTTGATTTATCATTTTCTTACAGTACTTCCTTTTTCTGACACCTCATCATCTGACAGTGCCTCATCTTTGTCCAGGGTAGGAATTTTCCCAGTATCATCAATGGCATAGAGTCAGGCAAACAAATCACTGATCTCTTCTATGCCCTTCTTCTTGTGAATTGCTCCCTTTTCTCCTAGGTGTAGTCCACCAGAACCAGACAGTCTCTCTCAATAAAGCTTCTTGCTTTTGATATACTTAGCGCATTTCTTGCCATTTGCTTTTATGCCTTCAGGTTTTCTTCTTCTTTTTCCTCCTGTTTCCATTTCTGTTGAGGGGGATGTATGTCTCTCTCACTTTGTAGTGGTTTGCTTACATGGCTCCAATGCAGTCTAAGGATTTTAATTACTTCACTTTTGACTTTAAGGCCTTTCTGACTAGCTTTTTTACAATCCCCCTTTTAAAGTTTAGTGTCACCATACTAGTATTTGGTACAATTTCTCCCTAAGGATGCTGAATTAATTCTGTTGTCATCACTTTTACTTAGTCCTAAGAGAGGCACAGAAGTTGGTTTAAGAATAACTACAGTGAGTCACTAAATCGAGTCACTTTTTCATTTGCGTGCTTTAGAGCTAGCTGTTCTGAGAAGCTATAATTTAAAGTGTTGAGAAATTGCATTTCTAAATCTTGCCCCGTTGCTGGCAGTTTAAATAAGTTACACATTCTTACTTAGAATTATTTACTTAGTTGCCTCTTGTATCACCTCTAATATTGTGCACTTAATGTACATGACTTAAAATTTATACCCACCTTGAGTGTGAATTCAAGCCACATTACATGTGTGTTTAGATGAAACTGGTTGTAAACATGATTATAAAGTAACTAAGGCTTGGTGGGGCAGCCTCCTAAGGTTTGCTAGGGGTTTCCTGTAAAACCACAGAGAGGAAAAAATGCTCATTGTTCTCTTAACCACAAGATCTCTGCTCTCCCCCGTCCTCTCAGTGGGCTGGGAGACCCACTTTCATAGAACTGTTTTGGACAATGAGCTCATTTCGGCACCTTGGAGGTTTCCCCAGTTATCTTCCTATGATTCATACTGTAGGGCATCGGTTGCACCCAGGTAGCCTCTTCTCAAGCTTGTTCAGGAGATGGAGCAGTAGGACCCCAAGAAAGCCTAACAACAGGGACACAAGAAGGACACATGCATCATAAAGCCCAAAGGGGCAGGGCTGATGGTCCTAAGTCTTGCAGTTGGGATGAGGGGTGGGGGTTGGGGAGCCTTAACTAACTGTCAGAGTTGGAGACTGCAATGAAGATAAAATATCTCCTAAATTTGTGGGGGAATCAGGATATGGGAGAAGGAGTTTTCACTCATCACAAAATCCTGGCATGGGGTCCAGGGAGAAGCTGGAGGCAGCATGGGAAATAAGGATTGAGATTCTTCACTCCCAGGTTCCCCACCTACCTGTGCCTTCTCCTGCTTCGCAGGGACCATGCAGGGCTCCTGAGGAATAAAGAACCATGTTCCTGCTCTCCCTAATCCACATCTGATCACCACAGCTCTTATCAAGTCCTTCCAACCCTAACAGATGCCTGACCATCCCTAATAGAATCACTGCAAAAGGGACAAGAAGGAAGCCTCTGTTTGCCAGAAGCTGGAATTACTTGGATTACTTGATGACTACCTGTTCTGTTCATTCCCTCCGAAGCATCTGGTATTGGGCACTGTGGGAAGACAGGATACTGGGCTAGATGGACCTTTGGTCTGACCCAGTATGGCCACTCTTATGTAGGAAAACCTAACATACTCAGATGTTTGCAGAGAAGCTTGGCTGCTGAGATGGGAGTATTGTTTTTTCTACTCCCCACCAATCACCTTCTCTTTCATTTAAAGGTTGGAATGGAGGAAGGGCATCTGCTTCATCAAAAAAAAAAAAAGAAAAGAAAAAGAAGCTGAGGCGGGTCTTTGTACTGGAGGCCTCAAAGCAGAGAGATTATGGTCACCAAGCAGCATGAAGAGATTTGCATTTTCACACTATAGTTATTGGGAAATAGCTATATAATGATTATGTAAATCTCTGAAATTTGATTGGCTGTCAGCTTCTGTTAGCCAATCAGAAAACAGAGATTTGTGAGATTATTGATATAAAACTACAGTGATTAAACAAACTGAACACTCACAACCAGTAAAAAAGCAGTGAGTTCCATAAATAAGAAAAATTGCAGTTATATATCAGTGACAGTACACTTTTCTCTGATTGGATGAGGCAATTACATTCCAGTGCAATGAATATTTGCTGAGATTTTTCTTTTTTTCTTAATTGAACAATAATTATTGCTTTTGTTTTCACTACATTTTTGATACTTGCCTGGTGGTTACTAAATTCATTAGCTCATTCACTTAGTACCTGCAATGAATGTTATCCAGTCCTCCTTGTCCATGCTTTATCAATTTTCTGGTTACCCACTTTTATAGTAAGTGACTCAATCAACGTATGTACAGGTGACCCCAAAGTCATTTTTTAAAGTTACTGTACATGGATAGGAGAATCTGTCAACACCATTTTGAAAAGGAATTGAAAAAAAACATTACCATGGCAAGCAACTGAACTTGAAGATTATGAGACATTTATTTAGGATGAAATTTTCAAAGTAGTTCAGGGTTTCATTAGTTTAATGGAAGATATGTGGCCAAATTCCTTCTCCTCTGAAATTCTAAAGTTGAGCTTTTCAGAAGTTATTATATATCTGCTACGGAGTTGAGCTTGCCTTAGTGCTTGTTCAGACATTTGGCAAGTGATGATTATGAAGGGTATCAGAAAATTAATGGATCACAGGATGCTTCACATAAGGTCACTGTAGATGAGCGGACTCACCCCCGTGGTGCCTCCTGCTGGTGACTTCTGGGAATTAGCTCATTCCAGCTCTGGAGTGCCCTCTGCAGGCCAGTGATCCGCCTGTCCTCTCACCCCTGTGTCCCTCCCTGGACCTGGTACCCTTTAACCTGGGGTTCTGCCCCCTGGCAGTAACCATTTTCTCTCAGGGTCTCCCCTCCCTGGGGAACCCCCACCCTTTATCCCCACCTTGCCTCAGGATATGGCTACTGCCAGTCATTGTCTAGCCCCACACCCTGGGGCAGACTGCTGTATCAGCCTACTCATCACTGGCAAGGAGGGTTTGGACCTGCTGCCTTGGCCCTACCCCTGGGCTTCCCCCTGCAACCTCCAGTACCTGTTGGCCCAATGCTAGGCCGCAGCCTGGGGGTTTCCAGGCTGATGCTCCCCAGTTCCTCAACCTTTCCCCAACCCTGCTTCACTCAGGTACCCTGTGTCCAGCTCTCTGCAGCCAGGCCCATCTCCCTCTAAAAACAGAGAGAAACTGTCTCTGCCCCTGGCTTCTCTGCCTTTATAGAGCCAGCTGAGTCTGTTTGGGGTGTGGCCCCAGCTGCAGCCACTTCCCCCAATCAAACCAGCCTAAAAGCTGCTTTCTCAAGCCACAGCCCCCTCCCAGGGCTGTTTTTATCCCTTCAGGGCAGGAGCGGGGGTCCACCCCGCTACAGTCACCTACTCTCGCAAAACATTTTGATAGAACATGTACACACTGACTGGTGGCTGCCCCCACATATTTTAGGAACAAAAGAAGGCAGTTTCATGATTGAATGCTATGATTGGAAAATAGGCACTAGAACCTGAATGTGAGGCTGCAAGAAGAGCATGCTATTGGCTCAGCTATTTTGTAGGAGATTTCAGACATGAGAGTGCCTCTTAAATTTGAATTATTTAGTAGTGCTTCTGGAGAAAAATAATTTAGAAGCAGCAGAATTAATCAATACTATTAGCATAATCAGATTTTTTTTTCAATACCTAGTTATTTGAATTAATTAATTAAAACATAAGTCTACACCAGCATAAAGCCCTACAAGATATGCAAATAGTGAGTGCCCCCTGAAACCACTGAAGGAAAAAGGAATAGACTGCAAGCCAATGTAGGCACTCACAATATATGCGGTTTATATAACAAAGCTTAAAAGTAAATAAATAATAAAAATTACTAGCAAAATGTCTTACATTGTTACAAAGAATATGCTAAAAGGTGAGCTTATGAAACTGCAGAAAGTAAACGTTTCCCTATCCTAAGCCATAGACATTGCATGTTACTTTCTGGATTCTGCAGGCTGACTTGTAGTGAGGTCCAGTGTACTGTGATGATGGTGTAATATGGCATAGAGCAACTGTGAATTGTTTATCTTACTGCTGTGAATAAAGCTTTGTCCTTTGACTTCCAATAAGTGGTGTGATTTGGTTAATGTCAGAGAAACAGAGAAGTGCAGTGGGATCATTTCTATATTAAATTAATGTCCTTCAAAACACACTGAGAACAGAAAAATGTCCTGAGTTCCCATAGTTTTAATTTTATAGATCCACAGTTGAGCTACTTAAAACTACTAAAACATGCCCTGGCAAAACCTTTGTAGTTTCCTACTATAAACTAAGCATAAATTCAGTGGTAGATGACAGATTACTTCATATACCATGCAAGCAAGCCCAGACAATAGCTTTAGCCATGACTGATTGCCTTGCTGTAACCCACTTTATGTTAAATGCATTCTTGCTGTTCAATTCCACAACTGTAATTTTGTTCTTCTGCATCGCTCAGCCCTCTGTGGACTAACCAGGTTCCTTCAGTAATGATTTCTTTTCTATTGTATTGTTTTCTGCATAATCAAGTTGGTAGGTAGAGGTTTAGGTGACACAGCCATCTGTCAAGTTCATTTGCTCTGAAAATGCAAGAAATAATGGCTTCTACAACTTGGGGCTATCTGTTATAAAGGAAGAATATCAGCTTTTACCCTACGCCATCTTCTCATCTCTTCAAATTATATTTTTTTCCCGTTTCTAAAATATGTAAAGTTCTCTTGACATGACTGATTGGGAAAAAAGAAAGCTATTACATGTCCACCTTGTATTGCAATTTATGCAAGCAATCCAATTAAGGAGAAGCAGCTAAAATCCAGACTAATATGCCTGTCGAGAAACTAAAGAAGCTGCTGCAGACTGCACCACTCAGGAGTTATCATCACTTGTTCTCTGACATGCTAACTGCTTCTTCCTTGAAGTTTGCATAATGTGTAAGAGTAAGGGAGTTGGATGCCACAAAGAGGGAAAACGGTTATTCATTTTCCTTCTCTAAAATAAAAAGCTCATAATAACTCCTATAAAAACCTTTATCAACTTATATCCATTTACTGAAGTGACACACACACAGGGTGGGGAGGCAGGGGAGGAAGAATATAAAAAGCTGTCTGTGGGTGCTCAACTTTTTCAGATAACTGAATTATGCTGGTGGTCTTACATTTGTTTCTTTTGAAAAGAAGGATAAACTTAGTATATTTAGCATAAGTGCTAGTAGGATAAACTGTTACTTCCTTCCTGTGACGTTTCGGTTATGTATTATTTCAATCAGATATTATACTTACTGAAACCCAATAATACTGACACATCTTACTTAGTTTATGCTTCCAGTCATCTAGGCAGGAAGAAAACTACCTATAGACAGCATAATAGGTGATGCTGATTATTGCTGTTAAAACCTCAAGTATCTAGTTCAATATTAGTTATTTAAAAGGAATATTAAATCTTCCTTTCTAAATAGGGAATCTCAACAAGAAGCAAGCTTCACAGTATCATGAGCTCCTCCCTGACCAAATATTATTGCTAACAAATTAGGTAAATTAATGAACTTGAATAGCAGCTGTAAAAAGTTATCTGTGTCCATGTGTGTCAAATACAACAATCAGCAGTAATAATCACCCTGCTTTTCATGAACAATATATTGATGCAGCTTAATATTGTTTACACACAAAAAAAGAAATCATGACATGCTCTATTTTTATCCCAGTGTGCCAAGCTAACTTGTAACACCACTGATAATTAGAGGTGTGTAAAACACATCATGCAAAATTAAAAGCACCTCACACTGCATACTTCTGTGTTTGTGGAGCTCTCAGACTCTTCAACCCTTAGCAAATTTACAATGAAATTGGCACAAAGATTCTATCTTGTTCTACAAGGAGCTAACCTTTTCCTTAATGCTGCTGAATGCCAATGACATTGAAGGCAGCAGAAGTTAAAGTGCTCAGCACATCCTGGGACCAAAGCTTAAATCTGGGGCAATTCTAAGTCATCTTTTTGCAGTATATATGCAATTTAACTTTTCAGGCTGGTACTGGTGATATGGTAAAAGCTGACTGGCTAGAATTGCATGGTGTTTCCTATGACTTATTGATATGCGCCTCTGTTACAAACTCTGAGCCAATCACAAGAAACCTAGAGTTTCTTATAATTTTTCAAGCACCTTAGGTTTCCCTAGCAACCACTTGTTAGTTCATATGGTGAGTGTTTCTGCTCCAGTTCACTGTGAGCTGGCTGCAGTAGAAGGGAAGAGCTCTGTGAAGCTCTCTGCAATGAGTTAGGGATTGGGTGTTTCTCCTCACTTCCAAAAAAATCTTGTACTGAGGGGACTCCCCTTTAGACAGCCACTGGACAGGAGATATAGGCCATTCATGTGCCAAAGAAGCAAACTAGTCCTTCCCCTGAGATCATTCATTTAACTCGGCAGAAATGCTGATGTTCAATTTAGTGCCATTCTCCATTATTTACCTGTGGATCTATGTGAGTAGGATAATTCACCTCAGATAACATCAGATGATCAGTAGTCAGACCACAGATGAGGATGAATGTCCACTACATCAGCTCTCCAGGAAGAAATGTGGATATAGAGAAAGCAAGAAAGCATCACCATCTAGGTAGCATAATCATTCTGTATTTTGTATCTTCCACACTCTCTCCTCACCGGTAACTCACACATTAACATCTTAAATATGGCTACTGTACCATTTCTACTTGAAATTTTGCAAGTACAAAATTTCAGTTGAAAAACAGGGACTTGGATTTTACAAGTTCTGTCTCAAATACCCAGGGAAAAGTAAAATCTCAGGGGCACAAAATATCCAGAATGAAACTGTGACAATTTTAAGTGCAAATCTGTGGATTTTTCTCCAGTCTTTTGTTAATCATTACAAATATGCCTACTGGTACAAGATGAAGACGTTATATCAAATTCAGACTAGGTGTAAACAAATGCAATTTGCTTGGAAGTCTTGTGGCCTAATTTATTAATTAGGATCACTTGAACAGTGGTATAAGTTACGCTTGGCTTATACACAAGACAGAAAATAGATTTAAGTGGTAAAGTAGTGTATATAACTTGCAGAAGCTAGACTGCTGATGGGTATGTAGAATGTGTATCAATTACAGACAGAAGGTGAAATCCTGGTCCCATTGACATCAATGGAAGTTGCAGAAGGAGCAACAAATAAGGTGAAAGACAAAGCATCTCCCAACATACACACCATCCTCTAGCATTCTGTTGGCCAGGTAGGTGTGTGGACAGGGCAGGAAGGGAGAAATGGTGGCAGGACCAATAGTTTTACTTACATAGATATATGAACCAAAACAGCAATGGCACAGGCCTGAATCTGTGGTTGTGGAAAGACTCTGGTACCATTCCACAGCCCAGGGAAATGGAAGAATTCCTTCCTGGGCCCCACTGCCCACAGAACTCCCCAGTGACAGGCCTGGCTACTCTGGCTACCTACACATACAGTTAAGGTTTCATATTCAGTCTTACCAGTGACATTTCCTGACTTTTGAGCACTTAAATGAGCAGCATTAAAATGCCATGGAAGTGGTTTTGGGCACTTAATATGTAATTATCTCTCAGCCTTTCTCCCTTTTAGATGTAAACTTTAGAGTATTCATGCATATCATAAAAATATGGGACATGCAACGTGGCTGAGTTAACATTATGAGAAAAAAATTAACTTTTGGAATTTCATGACTTTTATGTGCTTGATTCTTCAACCTTATCCTTGTATTAATGCTTAATTTGTTTTTTAATATGCCTATATTTACTAGATAGTTTTATTTCAACATAGCTAAATCTATCTATCTGATTGGTTCATACTATGATACTTAGAAGCCCTGGCCAAGATTTTCAAAATGACTAGTGATTTTCAGTATCTCACTTCTTGGGGTGCAATTCAAGATGTTTTAAAGGGGGATTATTTTCAGAAAATGCTTTGCACTCACTCTCTGAAAATCAGGCTCCTTTAGACTTCTAAAGCTGGGCACCCAAAATCATTAGTTCAGATAATATTGATTTCTGTGTGTATTGCATTGCTAACATAGGGCCTAGTGACACTCACTTTTCTCACCAAGTTGTTATGTTATCAAAAAGTTAGAGAGAAAGGAAGGTATTTCCTTTTTTCTTTTCTGGTCTAAGCACTGAAAATGTTCTAACTGAAAAAACAAAATCCCAAAACATAGCTTATAATTATATTTTTTTCAAAACAGGCTTTAACTTGAGCTGAATTTAATTTCAAAGAGTTCTATCGGCAGAATCTTAAGAGCTCACAAAAAAGCCAGGGGCTAGTCTAAGGTTTAGGGCATTACAAGATTCTAACATCTGACTCCTTTGTAGAGTAATTAAATACTTTTTTCTGTTTAAATGATTTCTAAAAGGTTTGATTCAAAACAAAGTCTAAAATATGTAGTCAAGGTAATATGCAGCCATATAGCACAATACTTGCTTCCTAGGGCCTCACATATAAACATGAGCCTAGTGAGTATTCTACTAAACTGACTTGATCGGAACATCTTATAGTTTGTGGGAGTATTATGAAGGTGCCAGGAGCAATTCCATAGCTATGGTTGTTCTGAGGTTTTCTCCATTACTAAGACTAAAACTCTCTATTTACTCTTCTAAATACCACATTTCACTGTAATAATTGCCACACTTAATCTAGATATTCAATTGTTTCTAAGGAAATAGAAGTAGCCAAAACTGGTCAATATTGTTTCACTGTAGCTATAAATGCTTTGTAGGATCCATCCCTGCTCTCTTGTGTCCCAGTCCAGTAATATAAGAAAGATGTAAGAAAGATTTATCTTCTTGCAGTCCTCTACCTCATTCAGTGTATATCTTGTGCACTAAGTAAGGCAGTGGTCCTATAGGGACCCTGCAGGGAACCAAATTTGTTTTGTGAGGAAATCCATGATTTTAGAATGTTTTCCTTCCATTTTGTTGGAAAAGAAAATCTAAATAAAACCATCAATACATTTCCCTCAAAATAAAATTTGAGGTTGATGGATTCATTTCATTTTGATAAAGTAATTGTTAAAAAATTTGAATTAGTAAAATTTTTACATTATAGTGTCAAATATCAGAGGGGTAGCCGTGTTAGTCTGAATCTGTAAAAGCAGCAAAGAGTCCTGTGGCAGCTTATAGACTAACAGATGTATTGGAGCATGAGCTTTCGTGGGTGAATACCCACTTCGTCGGATGCATTATAGTATATAATTTTGAAAATGTAATGAAAAGTCACTTCAGAATGGAAAGTCAAAAGGTTCCATTCTTAAAAGTTTTGTTTTTTCAATTACAGGTTGGAAATTTCCAAAAAGAAAAAAAATCAAACTCTGACCAGCTTTAGTTGGTACTTAGGACTTCTGATCCACAGCACAGACCTCTATCAGTTGAGCAGGAGCAACTGGAATCCAGAGTAAGCTGTTATCCTCTCTGCAGACCAGCCACTAGGGGAGGGTGTGAGCACACACTTTGCCAGTAGGTTGCAGGACTGTTTACTAGACAGCAAAAGAATGGGAATCAGGACTCCTAGTTTTTATTCTTCTATTCTATTCTGTTCCTGAGAGGAGAGTGGTCTAGTGATGGTAGATCACAGCAAAGCACATTTGGTACATTGATTCTGAAAAAAACGGTGAATGAAACTTGCTAAATTAGACACCTGGGGTCTATTCAGCACTCCACCAGAAGTAATCTTGTGCAGCCTTTCAGATACCATCTTTGTAAAATGGGTGAATTGCTTGCCTCCTGAGGTAGGAATCTGATGTATTTATAATACAGACTGTGAAGTACACAGAATTAACAACAGTCAATGGAAGAGCTTAAGATAAGAGCTCATGGTCACTTCTTGATTCGTAGTACGGTGTACTTTTCCCTATGGTAAATGAGAGCAGAGGTAGTTGTCACGCTGTCTGGAATTACTCACAACTGTAAGAGCCTGCCTCAGGACGGACTTTCAGAAAACACGGCAGATACCCCAAGCTGGTGGCGTGTTCTATAATTAGATTTTACCAAGCTAGTAACAAATGTGAACTCCTGGATCTCCATATCGGTCTTGCCATGGGGTCATAGACAGTGCCGTTAGACCCTCCAGTCTATGCTATCACCCAGACACACTGGACTTTGTGATAAAAGGTCACTTAAACCAAAAATCACACCATGTCAGATTGCTCCCAGTCCCAAGAGACTTGTCACGTACCCCAGATCAATTGGTACTCTAGAACTTACACCAAAGACAATACTAGGAGCCAATTCAATATTAACATAACTATTAGTTAAGAAAAGGAAATGAGAGTTACTGAGAGATTAAAGTGGGTAAAATATATGTACAAGTGAGTCGCAGTTTGTAATTCCAAATGGTGGCAGTGATGTAATAAACAGCCAGTTGCCCAAAATTCTTTCAGAGTACATAGATTGTCTTGAGGGATCTTTGCTTTGCATCTGGTACACTTCCCTGTAAGAGTCCAAATAGTCCAGAGATGCAGGATCCTTCCTTGAATCCACACTTATAGCTTCTTCTCACAGAAAACAAGCTGACAGTATCACTATCCATCTGAGCTTTTCCTTTGATGATGGAGAGTGAGGAATGCATTTAGAGTCTTTGACCTCAATGACCATTTCCTTTGAAATTAGCACTTTTCTCTTAAATTTCTTCATTTGCATTCCATAAGGCTTCTTTCTTGTCTGATGAGTTATTCAGTTACAGAAGTATTTACAACGTAAATGTTTGCTATTGCATTGTAAGAGGATACAGATAAGTGAAAACAAAGCAAGTAACAACTCAGTAGTTTTCATGAAGTTTAAACACCAAATATGCTCTTATATATGTAACAATTACTTTGATCTATGCTATTACACAAGTGAATTGACCTGGGGATCCGGGACTCTGAAAAAATGTTTGGGGGTCTTGGTGGATAATCAGCTGAACATGAGTTCCCAATGTGACACTGTGCCTAAAAGAGCTAATGTGGTCCTGGGATGCATAAACGGGAATCTCGAATAGGAGCAGAGTGGTTATTTTACCTCTGTATTTGGCACTGGTATGACTGCTGCTGGTATGTTGTGTCTAGCTGTGGTGCACACAATTCAAGGATGTTGTTAAATTGGAGAGAGTTTAGAGAAAAGCCCCACAAATGATTAAAGGATTAAATAATGCTTTATAGTGATAGACTCAAAGAGCTCCATTTATTTAGCTTAACAAAAAAAAGTTAAGAGGTGACTTGATTATTGTCTATAAGTATCTACATGCAGAACAAATATTTAATAATGAGTTCTTCAGTTTAGCAAAGAAAGATAAAACATGATCAAGTGACTGGAAGCTGAAGCGAAACAGTGAGAGTAATTATCACTGGAACAATTTACCACCGTTATAATCAACTGAAAACAAAAGCTTATGAAGAAAGGTGTTATATCTAACTATAGCTGTCACAACTAGCTCCTCCTATTTTATGTATTGGTATAATAACTTTGGATTTTTAACTAAAGAGTAAATAAACTACAATGATATGAGACTTAAAGTAACGTTATTACATTTTCCTATTAGTGTACTATCTCCTGGTTTCTTTTAAAAGGTGGCTTCTTACAGCCTGATTTCATTCACTTAATATATACCACAGCAATAATGGAAAGAAACAAACTATGATCTTTATTTCATACAGATGTATTCAGCTGCTACAGCTATTTCCGAAACTACAAAGGCAACAGACTTACAGAATGAAGACCAAAGGGAGGTGTGGGGGGGTGGGGGTGGGGGTGTATGTGGCAAAGAAGTGTGTGGGGGGGAATGAAAGAGAGAAGGGAAATTAAACTTTGGAAACCTTTTAAAACCTTTAAAATTAAACAGGTAATTAAGTTTACAAGTTATTAAAGATCAAAATACAAAAAAATTCAAAAGACCCTTCATGATAAACTCCTCCAGACTCTCGGTGAAGGGGTTCAGTCCTTATGCTGTACTGTTGGAAAGGACCTGTTATTCCACTTTCTTATTAAATATATTTCAATTGACATAAACAGTAACACTTAAGAACCTTTTAACTACTTGGGAGTCATACTAAGTTTTGCTACTATATAGGGTCAACACAAATGTAATCTCAGTACCAAAATATTATTGAGTAATGTTAAAGCCTGCATATGAACTACAAATCTGCCTAGTGCTCATTTCTTCAGTCTACAGGAAATGGGATGCAAGCCCCCATGAAAAGAGTTTTAGTTGTTTTCCAATATTCTATCCATGATTCTCTGATGATATACATGGCCTTGGACATCAATCAAGGAAGTCATTTTATTTTATCCCTCAGTTAAGGAGTCCAAGAACCTGGACCACTCTGGGAGAAAATCATTAACCCTTACCTAGTGCTTACCAGATCCATCTGCCTCAAGGTTCAAGGGAAAACAAAGATGGCATAATGCCACCATTGCTATGCCTTCTTGGCTTTTGCACTGATTATAGCTTCAATAGAGTTAAGGATCAGGTAATCAATTAATGGGGCCCAATCCTGCCACCCTCTTGCTGACAATCTCCCTATTGACTTAAACAGGAGTTTTGTCACAGTAAGATATGAAGACTGGGGACAATTGCTATAGTCAGGGCTGTAATGGTTGATGTGCAGTGTCTGCTTAATGATGAATTATTTGTGGAAAAATTCAGCCAAAATTGTTCTCGTTTCTGAGAATGAGGCCAGGTTAAAACACACTGTTTTGCTCATGCTGAAAAATTATTGAGACCTTTCTTTGGGAGGCACTTGAAATTTGGCAGGGGGAGGCCTTTGTGTCAGGGATTTCCTATGAAAATCTACCAGGGCTTAGTCAAATTGTAGGCCTTTGAAAAATCACAGTAGAGACTTGTTGGGCGCTTAACAGCTAAAAAAAATCGCTGAAGATTACATTCTCACTGAGTATGCTTGAGCGTCTCACAGCTTCTGTGTGTGACCAGACCACTCCCATGCCACCCCGACAGAGTGAGTGATCGTGCTGTAGCCTAGGGCTATGAGGCTCAGAAGGACTTTCCCTATAAGGGCTGCTGCTTGCTGCTGTATGCCAAGATGTGGCTGGACACAGAATTGAGAACAGGGGGCACCCAGGCACGATGGAGGAGGAAGCTATCTGATTCAAATGCAGGGGGGACAAAAGGTGGATTTGGGTGAGAGAAAGGAGTCATTTGGGAGGAGGCTGATGAGACTGGAACTGGAGAGGGGAAGAGAAACTGAGACTGGATCTGGGACCTGAGCTGAGGGCAGGCTGGGACTGGTTGGGCAGGGAGGCTGAGACTGAAAACCATGGGCATGAGCCTGGAAACTGGTGACAGGAACGGAAGGAAATTGGTAGTCATCTGGGGCACAGGAGAACACACTTAGATTGGACAAGAAGCTAGGGTAACGGGGGAGACTGAGAATGGCTGAACAAGAAGACTAGGAATAGAACCAGAATGGGTTGTGGGTAACTGAGATTGGATGAGGAGTCCAGGGTGGGAGACTTGGCCTGATTGCCAGTTGAGGGGTGAGGGAGAGACAGATAGAATGAAGAGTCAGGAAGGAGGAAATGGGATTGGCTGGGCAATGAGAGTGGGACTGGATGTGGGGAGGAAGAGTGATTGAGAGTTGAAGAAGAGATTAGGACTCAGACAGGAAATCTGGAGGGGAAGACAAGACTGGCTTGACAAGGAGAATGGGTCAGGGATGAGAAGCTCAAGGAATGGAGACTGGAAATGGGTAGACATGGAGAATGGAACTGGGGCAAGAAACGAGGGGTGGTGGTGTTATAATTGGGCCTACAAATTTACCCTAATTTTAAATTTACTCTAAGTGTAATTTTATAAGATATCACAATAATCCATAACAACAAATGTTGATGCGAAAAGGTGTGGAAGGGATACAAGAAGACTGAATTAGTCCAAACAAAAAACCCTCCTGATATAACGCCAGGATTGTAGTAGGATCATGCCTGGTAAACAAGAAAGTATAGAACCAGAAATCAGTGAGCCAAAATTGGTGTGTTGGGAACTAGACCTAACTGATGAACAAAATAATAAGGGGATGGGCTATTTCAGGCACTCCTCCCTTTGTGCATCCTTAAAGAAAGAGATTTTGGGGAGAAAAATTGGCTACTAGAGTGAGCTTTGTCATCATGGCTGCCCCCTGCACTGTTTCCTGGTAACTCAGGCCTTTGTCATGCTGATCTCAAGGGATGTCCTGACCAGACCAGGACAGAGAGAGGGACTGAGATGACATTGTCACCTCTGCCAGTTTCAGCTGGATCCCAAACACCATCTAAAATAAATCAGTATCAGACTTTGATAACAACATCCCAAGCCTATCTCCTTCTTTTTATATGTTAATAAAAAGTAATAATAATAATAGTAACAATTAATAATACTAATTAATGGTGTATTTGCCATAGTACAAAGCAGACTGAAGTCTCTGTATACCAAAAATCAAACATTGTTTAGCACTGCTTAATGTTAAACCATGACTGAGTTATATGAACACCTTTAGCCTTTTGTATTTATTCAATCTAAATTAATACAACAGTGAGGAATAGACTCAACTACAGTGACAGGTTGTGGCAGAGATGAGGCAGAAAGGGTCTAGTGTGAGAGAAACAGCTGCGGGAAGCAGCGGGCTGCAGGGACGTGCTGGCTGTCACTTCCCACAGCTCCCATTGGCTGGGAACAGAGAATCGCAGCCTCTGGGAGGTGTGGGGGGCTGTGCTTGTGGATGATCAATGTCCTCAAAATGTCTCACAGCCCGCAATCCACTTACCCTGATGGGTCGCATGCGGCCTGCGGCTGCAGGTTGCTCGCCATGGTTCTAGAATGAAGGTTGCCTATGCAACCTTAATTTCATTCCCTTGTTCGTATGCTTCATGATACAATCTTTAATTACATGATCACATTAAAGATGCATATGTGATTGTAATTCTGGCATTTCCTAACTTTTCAGTGTTTGACTATGCAATCTTAATAATGCTCTTTTGACACAGTTTTCTGGTTTATTATGCCATACAATCCCTTTTAGTGACAGCCCTGCAGTAGGGGTCTGAAGGGGTTACTTTGCAACAGGTGGTATTGGAACATTCTTGGGATTGCCAACCTTTCATCACTCTCTTTAACTGCTCTTGTGCACACAACCACTTATTATAGCAAATATCCACAATCACTAAAGTCAGGAGGGAAATAATCAGATAATGAATGTGTGCAGAAAGGTGAAAGCGGAGCAGAATTAAGTTTGCAATGTGTGGTCTATGATATATAGGGTAATGGTAAAGTGTGTTCCTGTGGGTAGAGGGATAGCAGCTACACTCAGATAAGTGGGTTATCTTTTCACTGTCTTGCTTTTGTGGCAGGTATATTTTGTGTTTAGTAACCCTATCAATTTGTGTGCCCTATTGTTTGCACAGCCAAATTCCAAGCAAATGCCCCGGTCCATTTTTCTTTTCTAAAAAATACAAAAAACAGACCAAAAATGCAGGCCAGCACAGATAGCCTATGAACAGCCCTTCAATAATAAACTGGTGAACATCATTTTTTATGGAATCAATTTATATTGAAAGTTGATATTCAAATTATTGTGCATTTATGAAAAGTATGGAAAATACCTTGGCATCATTTTTTCATTAATATTACCACGATAATGGTGCCAAAAGATTCTAGTCTAAACTAAAGTGAATCTAACTAGAAAAGAGCCAATAGGTTACCACAAATATGTGTGGGAGAGAAACGTTCCCAACAAACATATTGACAGATTCTTATTTGTTAAAGAACAGAAGAAAAACACAATTCTGAATGCTGAACCCATGAGAAAATCTATTTTTGTACACTGAGAAAAATCAATAACTTTTTTTGGAATGAATTAAGACATAGAGTATCATAGAATATCATGAGTTTGAGTATGACTGGTTGTTTTGCTGTGAAAGCTTGCCAGTAGTGTCAGGAACTTGATGGGAGAGGCAGAATCTATTAGGAAACACATTCATTTCTTTTTATTATTGGCATATCTTCCTGAACAAAAGATGCAAAATTGTCAAATTATTTTATTTCCCTCACAAATTTCCTGAAAGTTGGTTCATACACAAGAACCCTGGTAATCTCCCACCTGTAGAGCATTAATACAGTGTATAGAGCAACAGATTTATAACTTGTATCAAAGAGAAGCATGAAACTATATATTTTCCTTTTGCTGAGAGGGCTTCTGCATGAGATGAACTAATACATTATTGTAGCCTAACATACTTACTAGCTATTTTCCTTTCCTGAATTAAAAAACTGAATTATATACACTCAGCCTAGTTACTGAACCTGTAAAGTTTATTAAAGTTTATCGACCATGTGTATACACTTCAGGATTTAGGTTCAATTGCTTCTCTCAAGCTGGAACATTGAATTAAGATGCAGTGCCTTGCTGTGGTTCTCATGGACTCCAACTGAGCTACAGGTAGCAAAAGTCTCCTTCAATTAGACATAATCATCACTCACAGTCAATAATTGTGCTAAAGGCTACTTTCAAATCTGTGAGGGATTCGCATTTAATGTACTGATTCAGCTTGTCTGAGCCAAATTCACGGTGTACTGAAACCAAAGCAATTTAGTTCTTGCCTACGGCCCTTTTGGCAGTTCATCTAGTACTGAGCACTGTAAGGACTGTGAGATACAATTTAATCTGAGACATCTGTGCACAGACAGGACCTTTTCCATAACAGAGAAAGACTAAGTAATGGCTAAGCTGTAGTTTTATGTGAAGAATCAGGCCTTATCTCTCCCCTGAAAAATAAAGCATGTAAGATATAGTAGAAAGTCAAACAAAAAAATAATAAAAATAAAAATAAAAATAAATAAATAAATAAATCATTCAGTTTATGAAATGCACACTGAGGCTACTAACAGCTTTCCTTGCTCCAAACCAAATAAAGCACTTGAGCTGTGATCCCTGGATTAACCATTTAAAGATATTACACTTATCATCTGCTGCAGCTGACTGGGAAGATCTTTATTAAATATGAAAGGGAGATGGCTTGCTCTTTGTGATTTTGTAGAAATATCAACATTTCTTTTATATGTATTTTTCCTGGCTCATAATGTTATTGAGTAAAGTGCTGTAATATTTATCTGCCACACCACAATAGCTTCCAGAAAAAGCTCTCTCTTTCTATGAATTTCTATATTTGCCATACACAATACTTCATGAAATGTTTTGAAGATGTCACACCAAAAGCCTAATAACATCTGTCAATTTTAAAACTAGCTGGCTACCGTGGGTCTTGATTAAAGATATAATAACTCAGTTATTGCTATTCTATTAATCATTCCCATTTTGTGAAATAAAATGGTTTCAGATGTTTGTATTTGTTACTGGATATATAATGATGAAATGTCATTCTCAAGTATTTATTTAAAATCAGTTTGTTCAAAAAAAAAAGATATAATTTTGATTTCTAAACTCTTGTGTTTCTATGAAGGAAGCTCAGTCCAGGACATTGTTTGCAAACCTGAGGTGTGATAATGGCTGTCCTTTTCATGAGTACATAGGGCTAAGACTAAAGTAAAAGGAGACTTTCTCCACATGCACAGTCCACAAAAGAGAGAGCCACAACTGAAATCCCTGAACTCAAGAGTGAGCAGGGACTTCTTCCTCCATGCTTCCATTCATCAAGATCTACTAGGGGTGGGTGGGTAAGAGAGATGAGGCAGGGCCTGGTACTGGGAACCAGGGAGAGACTGTGGCTCTCCAAGGCAGGTGCCTTCTCTGAGGTGGCACAGCTCTGCACCACATCCTGCTCAGGCCAGTGCCTACTAAGCACACTTTGGCGAGTGATGCATAGCTCAGGGACTGAGAGTTATAAAAGCAAAAAGCTTTCCATAAAGCTAAGCAGTAAGGAACTTTCTCTAGCGATTCAACTGCATTATAATAAAGCTAGGTGAAAGGCCATGCTATCTTACGCGTATAATTCTTAAAGACAGATGGGTTGGTAGAAATGTTTAATGGCACCTTGAAAGCCATGCTGAGAAAGTTCATGGAAGATGACCCTCAGCACTGGGATAAGCTGCTCCCAGCTCTCCACAGGCATCCACAGGGTTCTCCCTCTTCAAACTCTTTTATGGGAGGAAACCCTGGGGATCCTGGACCTCCTGAAATAAACATGGGAAGAACAGGAGACCCAGGTCAGAGGATTCCTTCAATATGTCCTCCACTTATGGGAGCAGCTCCGAGAGTTGGGAGCCAGGCACGAGAGAACCTGGTGAAAAGGCCCAATGTAGTCAAGAAGCTCAGTATAATAAAGGGGCTAAGATGACAAGTTTTGAGCATGGGGACCATGTCCCCTTGCTGCTACCTTCCTACAAAACTAAACTGTTAGAAAAATGGCAAGGCCCCTTCGAGGTGACCAGGCGATTTGGACACATTGATTATGAAGTTTGGATGTCGAGGTGAAGGAAAGACACTTAGGTCTGTCACGTGAACCTCCTCAAGGCCTGGAGAGACTGGGAAGGCCTGATGATCACCCCATACCCTCCAGAACCTGAGTTAGGGCCACTGGCCAGTGAACTGGTGAAACCAGGGGCAGCAGCAATAGGCTAGGGCTCGATCTATTTCAACAGGAACAGGTACGACAGTTGATATTAGCCTTCCCTATGGTCTTGTCAACCCATCGAGGGAAGACCATGTTGACCAGCCATCATGTTGCCACCCTCCCCAACCACAAAGTGAGGGAGAACCACCGCCCACTCCCCAGGAATATGTGGGAGACTGTGCGGAAGGAGCTCGAGATGATGTTGGCCCTGGGGGTGGTCAAAGAGTCAACAAGCGAATGGCAGAGCCCAATAGTACTAATTACCAAGCTGGATGGAACAGTCAAGTTCTATATTGATTTCCGTAAGGTGAACGCGGTCTCTCCTTTTGATGCCTATCCCATGCCCTGCGTGGACGAGTTGCTGGAGCGACTAGGTAAGGCAGAATTCATCTCCACCCTAGACCTGACCAAGGGATATTGGCAGATCTCTTTGACACCTGCCTCCAGAGAAAAGACAGCATTCCCAACACCATTTGGCCTCTACCAATTTACAATGATACCTTTTGGGTTACCTGGGGCCGCAGCTACCTTCCAGTGGCTCTTGAATCAAGGGCTGAGTGCCCACAGTTTGTACACCGCAGCATACATAGACGACATCATCGTTTACAGTGCCAACTGGGAGGACCATCTCCATCACTTCGCCGAGGTGCTACAAGCACTGGGCAAAGCAGGCCTTACCACAAACCTAGCCAAGTGTCACTTGGGCCAAAGAGAAGTGACTATCTGGACTATACTGTGGGCCAAGGGAAACTCCGCCTTTTGGTAGACAAGGTGGAAGCCTTGAGGAACTATCCTACACCCACAACAAAAAGGCAAATATGTCAGTTCTTAGGGCTGACTGGATACTATCATCGGTTCATGCCTAACTTTGCCATGCTAGCTGTCCCCTGATAGACTTGATGAGAAGCTCCCAGCCATGGAAGGTCCAGTGGTCAGAAGACTGTGAGAAGGCCTTTTGCATCCTGCTGGAATGATTTATCTGGGATCCAATACTGATACAGCCCGACTTCGCAAGGCCCTTTATCCTCCAGACCCATGCCCCAGAAGGAGGGCCAGGGGCTGTGTTGTCGCAAGAGATGGGGAGGGAAGAGCACCCTGTCTTATACCTAAGCCACAAGCTGTTCCCCTGAGAAACTTGGTATTCCACCATAGAGCCGAGGCCCTTGTGGTTAAATGGGTGATCAAGGCACTGAGGCACTACCTGTTAGGGAACCTTTCTCCGTGGTAACTGACCATGCACCCCTCAGATGGATTAATAGCATGAAGGAGACAAATACACAAATCATGCGGTACTTGTCCCTCCAACCCTACTCCTTCCACATGTCACACCGGCCTGGGAAGGCTCATGGGAATGCAGACTTCTTTTCCCAAGTTGGGGAAGAGGAGAGGGAGCAAATGGTCAAAGGTCAGCTGGCCCAGGCAGCTGTCTTAAGGGGGAGGGTGTGTGATGGGGCAGAGTGGCACCACACTTGTACCATAGGGGTTATCCCTTCTTTCCTAGCAGAGAAAGCCATGCCCCAGAAGCTCTGCTGGGCATGCTCCAACTGGAGAACAGGTATAAAAGCCTGCAGAGCAGCTCAGCCTGGGCTGACTGCGAGAGGAGAAGGAGGCACGCTGCTAGCTCCTGAGGAGGGAGAGCCTGTGCAGCAGGATCTGGAGGCCAGCCAAGCTGGGACACTCCCTGATACCCAGGAGGAGGACATCACAGGAGGGGAACAGACCGTAGGACCCCCCGCAGCAGAGAGTGGCATTTATGGTAGGAAGTGACGCAGGGGAACTTTAATGCATACGGCATTAGAGCTGCATAGGCACTCAGCGTGTTGTGGGCAGATCCCTGCCGAGCAGGTGGCAAGAGGAGCTTGCCACTATCAGGGCCCTGGATCGGGACCCGGTGGAGTGGGCAGGCCTGGTTCCCCCTACAACCTCTCCCCCCCATCCCGAACCATGTAAATAGTATGGACTATGATCGCTAGGTCGCACTATCCCGCTTGCAAGGGGGATTGCAAGAACTCTGGCCATAAGGCCGCACTGCTCCCATGTGCGGGATGAATTATACAGACTCTGGCTGTGAGACTGCACTACCCCACTTATGAGGGGGGATTGCATGGACTCTGGCCATTAGGCTGCACTGATCTCATGTGGGGAGGAGGGGGCGAGTTATATGGACCCTGGCTATTGGGCCACAGTGCCCCAATGCTTGGGGGTGAGTTACCTGGACTATGGCCACCAGGCCGTATGCCCCCGATCAAGGGATGACTATGTGGAGGGAGGCCATTAGGCCACAACCAGCCACCTGCAGAAAGGTGGGCATGTGAATTTGTAAGTGGCGAGGTCCTGACACCCCATCCCTTCCTGCCACAAAGTAATAGTGTGGTGCCAAGCCCGCCACATGGCCATAATGCCATATTACTTATTTCCTGATGGAATATGAAGGCATTTCTGACCAGTTGCTGTATTCTTGTTAACAGAACCTAGATATAAATGGCTGGAGATGATGATAATTTTTTTATTGGAGATCCTTTGCCTCTAAAATGATTTTGATGATTTTCACTGGAGAGTCTTTGCCTCTAAAAATTCATGGATATGTTTGACTCACAGAGCCTGACTGTTCTTTTAAATTCTGGTAGGGCTGATGCTTTGATTCTGAAAAAAACTGGGACTCTCGTGGGAACTCTGGCTCTCAGCATAGTTGGTTCTACAGTTTGGATTCAAATATGCCACGACTCCTTGCAAATCTGATGCTGTTTTTCATTTTGTTGCTATTATAACTGAATGCCAGAAGTGTTAAATTGTAACATTAAAATTTGAGGAAAACATTATTTATATTCAGTAAATTACTATCACATCACTTGGGGATTTTGGTTCATTTTGGTCTTTAGTGCCTCAGTGGAAGAGTCCTGACAGCTGGCTTCAAGGTATTGCATAGAAAAAAGTCACCCAGAATACATTATCAACTTTATTTTTTTAATATATGCTTTATTAATCTAGCAATAATGTGTAACCTTTAGACAATTTAGTGGGCAGCAATGACCAGCTGGAGAAGTTGAGGTCCTTAAGTAATGTTAGTGGCTCCTAACACTTTAGCCAAGCCAAGATCTTAAACACTGCATACTAATGAACTATTTACTGAAGAAAAGACCCTCATATGAAGCAGTCATGATTTTTTTTTTTACCTGAAACATCGGATGGGAATTCCATGTAGCAATCATAAGGGAACATTACAGATTTGCTATGAAGCCTGTTAGCATATGATCACCCTCTGATATGGAGCTGTGTGAAACTCAACAGCTTCAGTTCATGTGGGGATCAGTTTATCCTTTTTGTTATTATTTCTTTTGTTATATATTCTTGCCCTTTCACTTTGTTGGGTGTTTCTCTATAACTGCTAAAATTTTCATAGTTTAGCTGGAACACCTAAATGTCAACAATGGGTGGAATGCAGCCCACATTTACTCAAAAGTTTGCAAACCGTAATGCAATTTTCCGATTAATAAAAAAATCCCAAATGAGGAAACTTCAATAGTTTTCTGGCTTTCTTATGAAAGGTTTGCACAGCTGAACCTAGATATGAAAATTAGAAATGTTATTGCACTAATGTGAAAAAGAATAAAAATATTAGCCATGGTCAAATTCCAGGAAAAAAAATTAATAGAACAATTTATTCAGTTAATATTTCCAATATTTGTAGAATAATTTACTCATTAAATGCCATTAGCCCTGTTAGAAATCTGTTAAAATATTGGACAAAAATTCTTACGAAATGAAAAATGGCAAAATGTTGTGAATAATATATTCACTGATTTGTACTCAACCTACTCTAAAAAAGTATTTCTCTCTCTCTCTCTCTCTATATATATACAGAGAGAGAGAGAAAGAGAGAGAGACTGCAGGAAAGAGGTGAGGATAGGTGGAGCCTGGCAAAATTATCTGATTTTGCTTTATGCTTAAAACTTTTCACATCATTCTGGGTTAGACCATAGTTCAGTCTATAATTTTAGATAAGATCCACCAGGCTTTTGCTCTGTTTAATTGCTTTTCTCTATACTTTCTTCAAAATTGCTTTCAGAGTCTAGGTGTTCAAAAGTGGATGCAGTCCTTTAGGCAGGGTCTCATGAGGCTCTCATGGAACATTATAGTAATTCCTCCCATTTAGTGTGTAATTGTATTGATTAAGCCTCCTATCCTATTGGCTTTTTTTGCTGCAATTAGTCAATGTATTGAATCTTCATGTTCTTACTAATATGAATCTTGAAGTTCCATTTATTGACATGTCAGTTCCCGACCCATTAATGGATGTTATTTTAGAGCTTTTTAAACTAAAATGCAAAATCCAGTACTTAATTAAGAATTCAGTTTGTATATTTTGTTTATTACGTGATAAAAGATTACTATTCTCATAGTCAGAAAGATAAAATGCAATGTCAGATAGACACCTAGTGCTTAAAAAAGAAAAGATACACAATTCATGCCATAGGTCAACCATGGATGGTGTTGTCAGACAAACAGGTCAAAATATGGGCTTTAAAGTATTAAACCTATTCAGCAAAGGAACTGACAGATTCAACAATAATTAGCTGTATTTTTATAGTGCATTTAATTTCCATGGTGACACAATATCAGTGACAACACTATCACAAAGATGATAGAGTTGAAAGCAGCTAACCTTTAGGTTAACTGTAATCGCAGTACCCTTAAATTAGGGGAAATGTCAGCTGACTCTAATGTGTAATAAGATCATTACCATTTAGGTCAGCTCTTGCTAATTTATATTTGTGTACTGTGGGAGTTTGTCATTTCTGACTGTTATGTACACTTTTGAATCCATTATGTTTGTATGAATTTTAACTTTATCTTTTTAATATCTTCTGAGTCCTTACTGAGGCACTGTTAGGACAGAAGGGGAACAGAAGGCCCATGAAGGTTTCTCCCCTCCTTTGGATTATCAGTTGTATGCTATAATATCCATGATATCAAATACCAGTCCAATTCATCTGAACAATGATTTATAGTCATTGCTACAATTTCTGCTCTTAGTTTAACTGTTCACGCTATTAAAAAAACCCTGAATATTTTCTTTTACGGTCTGGTGCTTCATCTAGCCCTAAAATTCTTTCATTTGACATTGATTTATATAGCCCTGTTTAGCCTTCCTGCAAATTTCAAAGTTAAACAGTATACTCAGTGCAATTCCATTGTGCTTGAGTGACACACTTAGTTCAGACTAAGATCTTGGAGACTCTGAATCACTGTGATTACCTTCACGTGATTTTTTTGTTTTTGTTTCTAATACATTTGTCAAGGCTGACTCCCTACTCTGGCACTTTGAGTGAAGAAGGTGGGGGCCCGCAAGGATTCTAAAAATTGATACTGGCCACTCCAGGCTGGTATTAAACTTCCAAAGTCACAGGTTCTCTCTGACATTGGATGGATCATCACCCAAGTGCGAAAACCACTTTGGACCCAGGAAGGCACACTTGGGAATTCCTCCCTCTGGAGTACCCTCAAGCCATTCCCCTCTGTCCCTCCGGGGAAGATCTGAAAAAGAAAAACAAAGGAAATCAACTGTTGCTACCAGCTAATTAAACAACATATGCACATACTTCTTAGGACACACACAAGAAACACCCCAAAAAACCTTTAAAAAGATAAAATTTATTAAAAACAACAAGAAAAAAAATACATCTGGAACTTAAGTTATTGCTAGATTTAAAAAGAGCAAATATAATAATTAAGCATCAAGAATGGTTTTCTTGAGGTCCAGATTAATGGTTAAAAGCAAAACAAAAGCATTTGGGGGTTAGCAGAGGACTCCGCAAGCCAACAACAAATAAAAGAAATAACCGTAATTGTGTTTTCCTAGACACAATTAGGACAGAAAATATCATGTTGCCTCTATATAAATCCATGGTACACCCACATCTTGGAACACTGTATGCAGCTGTGGTTACCCCATCTCAAAAAAGATATATTGGAATTGGAAAAGGTTCAGAAAGGACAACAAAAATGATTAGGGTTATGGAATGGCTTCCATATGAGGAGAGATTAATAAGACTGGGACTTTTCAGCTTGGAAAAAGAGATGGCTAAGGGGAAAAGTTGCGGAAACTATCAGAAGCCTGAATCCCAAGAAAGGGGGAAAAAATCATAGGCAGGAGTTGTAGACCAAGCATCTCAGAGAGGTGATTAAGAAAAAGCGGAAAGGAGTGGAAGATGGGAGGGAAAGCTACCTCATTGAGGTCAGAACATGTAGGAATAAAGTGAGAAAGGCCAAAAGCCATGTAGAATTGGATCTTGCAAAGGGAATTAAAACCAATAGTAAAAGGTTCTATAGCCATATAAATAAGAAGAAAACCAAGTAAGAAGAAGTGGGACCACTAAACACTGAGGATGAAGTGGAGGTTAAGGATAATCTAGTCATGGCCCAATATCTAAACAAATACGTTGCCTCAGTCTTTAATGGGCTAATGAGGAGCTTAGGGATAATGGTAGGATGACAAATGGAAATGAGGATATGGAGGTAGATATTACCACATCTGAGGTAGAAGCCAAACTCAAACAGCTTAATGGGACAAAATCGGAGGGCCCAGATAATCTTCATCCAATAATATTAAAGGAACTGGCACATGAAATTGCAAGCCCATT
>NC_133770.1:126784120-126795631 GCF_003597395.2 Chelonoidis abingdonii
CTGCACAAAGACCATGATCTGACATGTGCCAGGTCAAATTGAAGGTGGTTGCCTGCAAAATGGCTGGAGACATATAGGAGTGCAGGACTGGCCTGCTTCAGGCCGTGGGGTGCAGCAGGGTGACTGGAGACAAGCAGGGTGTAGGCTTGCACGGTGTGCAAGGCTGGTGCAGCGCAGCAGGTGGGGGCTGCCTGATGCGGGCATGCAGGGTGTGGCAGGGGTTGCGCTTGAAGACAGGACAGGGACCTAGCAGGGGACTGGCTGTGGGGACGGGTCACGAAGCTGGCAATGCAGCAGGGGGGGCCAGACTGGTGTGGCAGTCAGCGGGGTGCAAGCAGAGCAGCAGCTGTGAACTCACTAACCCTTTAAGTAGCCCCCAAACCCCTTCTACCTCCGCCGGACCTTTTAAATAGCTACAGGAGCGCTGGAGAATGCATGGAGCGGGCTCCAGCGGCTATTGTAAGACCGAGGGTGGCAAGAGGCAGCGGAAGCCCGGCCCTTTAAATAGCCCCCGAGCCCCCTTCACTGCCCAGGCTTCTGGGCTACTTTTAAAGGGCCCAGACTACATGCGGGCGTAGGGGCTTGTCATCGCGCTCCCTGGCGGACTCCAGAAGGGAGAGCGGAGGCTTGCCACGCTCAGCCAAAGCCCGCCGGCTTGCCGCACTCCATGCTGAGTGCGGCAAGCCCCGGCAGCCTCGCTCGGTCCCAACCGAGAGCGGCAAAGCCCCCTGCCATTCGCGTCTCCCTCCTCCGGCTGAGCCCGCAGGAGCGCTGCAGCCCCGTCGCCCCAGTCTGGAGCTCTACTGGGAGAGCAGGCAGCGGCCACTCTCCCGCAGTGACTATTGCTCAAGGATGGACCATGGAAGACCCTGGAGCAGATCGTACCAGGTACCGGTAAGTAAAAAAAAATATAAAAAAAAAATAATTAAGAAGTGTGCTTAAGGGCACGGGACCGACTTCCTGAATGTCAAATCAACCCTAAAGCGCTGGCCCTGCTGGGAACTAAGCCAAACCAGCCTTACTCTGAAACCTGGCAACATCATCAGGAGCAGTCCTTCAAGGAATCAATTCTGAAGCACTTAGAAGGAAAGGAAAGTGATCAGGATATCCATCGTGATTCACTCAAGGCATCCAAGCATGACTAACTAATTGTCTTCTATGAGGTAGATATACCTCTGTGGAGGGGGAAAAGCAGTGGATTTGTTTTTTCCTTGACTTTGGGAAACGTTGATACGTACCCACAGTATTCTTGCCACAAAGTTAAAAGAAGTAATGGCTGGATGATTGGACTAAAGGTGGCATACAAAGCTGGCTAGATCATCGGGCCTCACGGTAGTAGCTCCATTCCTAGTTGGCCACCGGTTTCAAGTGGAGTGCCCCAAAGTTGCGTGGGCCAGGTTTGTCGAATATCTCATTAAATGATAATGGAGAGGCGTGATTGCACTCTCTCAGCAAGTTGCAGATGACACTAAACATCCCTAGAGGCAGTGTAGATAGCTGGAGTAGGGAATAGGATACAGATGGAACCCAGACGAAATAGAGCCGCTAAAAGAAACCTGATGAGGTTCCACAAGGACAAGTGCAGAGTTCTGCACTAGGAGAAGAATCCATCAACTGTTCATGACTAGGGACCGAAATATCTAGCAAGCAGTTCCTCAAAAAAGGACCCTAGTACAGTGGATGAAAAGCTGATATGATCAACAGTGTCCCTTGTTGCCCACAGAGCAGGCACCAATGGGCATTTTGGGGCTTATAAGAAGGGGCAGGCCAGCGATTCGAGAGTTGATCATTCCCTCTATTGACGTTGTCCAGTGGCCTCATCTGGAATACGCCTCCCAGTTTTGGCCCCACACACCAGAAAGAAGTGAAAAACTGGAAAGAGTCCCAGCGAGGGCAACAAAAATGATTAGGGAGCGGGACCACACAAAGATTTATGCAGGAAGGCTTGAGGGAACTGGATGTTAGTCTATAAAAGAGAAAATGAGGGGGTGTGATAGCATGCTTTTAACTACCTAAAGAGGGTCAAAGAGGATGACTTAGACTCTTCTCATGGTACCGATGACAGAACAAGGAGTAAATGGTCTGAAGTGCAGGGGGAAGTAGGTTCGGATATTAGCGAAAAATGCCTTTCAGTCAGTATGTGAAGCAATGAAATGGGTAACCTAAGAGGTAGTGAATCTCCATTCCTGAAGGTTTAGGCAGGCTTGACAAAACCCTGCCTGGATGAATTTTAGTTTGGGAATTGGTCCTGCTTAAGATGACCTCCCTGAGGCTCTCCAACCCTGTATTCTAGTGATTCTATGATATCGCATACACTTTTTTCCCTTCTTAAACATAGGAGCTATATTAGCAGTTCTCCATCAATACAATCAACCCCTGATTTACTGATTCATTAAAAATTCTTGCCTAATGAGTTATTGCAGAGAATTCTTTCCTGGGTGCTGGCTGGTGAGTCTTACCCACATGCTCAGGGTTTAACTGATCGCCATATTTGGGGTCAGGAAGGAATTTTCTCCAGGGCAGATTGACAGAGGCCCTGGGTTTTTTTCGCCTTTCTGTGCAGCATGGGGCATAGGTCACTTGCCGGAGGATTCTCTGTTCCTTGTGGTCTTTAAACCATGATTTGAGGACTTCAATAACTCAGACTTACTTTAGGGGTTTGTTTCAGGAGTGGGTGGATGAGATTCTGTGGCCTGCATTGTGCAGGATGACCATAATGGTCCCTTCTGACCTTAAGTCTATGAATCTATGAATCTATATGATTGAGGTCTATAAAATCGTGACTGGTGTACAGAAAGTAGATAAGGACGTTTGTTTACTACTTCTCATAAAACAAGAACTAGGGGTCACCAAATGAAATTAATAGGAAGTAGATTTAAAACAAATAAATGGAAATATTTCTTCCCACAACACACAGTCAACCTGTGAAACTCCTTGCCAGAGTATGTTGTGAAGGCCAAGACCATAACAGGGTTCAAAAAAGAACTAGATAAATTCATGGGGGATAGGTCCATCAACGGCTATTAGCCAGGATGGACTGGAATGGTGTCCCTAGCCTCTATTTGCCAGAAGCTGGTAATGAGCGACAGGGGATGGATCACTTCATGATTACCTGTTCTGTTCATTCTCAGTATTATTCAGTAATGTTACTGGAAGTATCAAAAGAGAGTTCAAGTCTTGAATGGGTATGGAAAATGAATTATTATCTGATCCATAGAATTGGTTCCTCAAAGTGAGGAATGAAGCATGTTTGTATGGAGAAGCATTCACTGGCCATTGTATACCCTTTTTTTTTTTTTTTTGCAGATGAACAGTCTATTCCACTTTCCAGGATTGCAGTCTATCTTCTTTCATTAGCTTTACATTTCCTCTCTGTATATTTTTAAAGAATTTTTTATTCTATTTGCAGTTTGATATGTAGAAGATCCCTTTTTCTTATTGTAACTTGAATCCATGCAATCTGCATGATTAGTTAATGTGGTGCTATGAGATGAAAATAGGAAACATTTTCAACCATTTTCGTGGTAAATATAGAGGAAAAAGATGAAGATTTAAATACAAAGGCAAAAGAGAGAGATTTATAGTTACATTTAAGATTATCAAAAGGGACCCAACTGAAATGGGAGTTTTGATTACCTGTGAAAGATCTGATGACCAAGTGATGCTGTCTGTTGTGGAAATAATTGAGCTATAACATTGAACTGCTAAGATATCAGATTTGTCATTTCAATTCACATTTTTTGAATATATAAGCGCAACTGTTATGTAATTTAATATTGTTCCTTTAGCTTAACCTCTTGGGTGAAAAGAGAGAAATCATTACATTAGAGCCCAGTGGATATTTTCCCCTGTGTAGCGCAATATTATTGTTTATTGAGTGTTATACAAAAGTTTTCATTGCACACTGAATTAAAAGACTATCTGAAATGATTCTTTGAAAAATGGAGAATGATATTTCTGAACATTGATTTATTGAATTATATTCCTTGTGACTGCAAGCACAAATTGTGGCTTGTTAGAAGAAATACTGGCCTGAATCCTGAGCTCAACACACAGTCAAAACTGAGTTGTGTGTGCGTGCGTGCGTGCGTGTGTGTGTTTGTTTCCCCCTAGACCTAAGAATAAGTAACATTTCTTGCAATATTTCCTGAAATTATATCAAACTATCCATTCACGTGTCAAATTCTATATTTGTCATTCTTGGAAGAAATGTTTTCAGTAGCAAAACTTCTGAGAATAACTGCTTATGCACGTTTGGACATATGATGGAGTACATCAAATATCTTAACTGTGTTCAAAGCTACCCAACTTTTGTCTAACCCATTTACGTACAATTCTTCCAAAAAGGAATATATTGTAGTATCACACAAGATACAGAAAAGATCAGATTTGTAAGTGAATGAGTTAGATTCACTCAGACCCTGTAGCTCTCAAGCTTGCAAAATGATGAACAAAGTCCGTGTTACACCATTTCAGAATAAAGTGTTCTTTAAGACTTGGCCTTGATTAGCAATTATGAAGTGGGCTGCTGACTCCCCTGTACATATACTACAATGTTATAGAAAGACACATTTCATATGAAGTACTAACAGGTGAGATATTCTAAGTGTACACATTTACTTTGTGTGAACTCTGTGAAATGCATATTACAATCTTGTTTCATATTTCATGGTTGAATGGGAGAATGCTTCATCATTACATCATTACTAACCATTACATTTTCTGTCAAAAATGCAGCAGACAGCAACAAAGTGTAATCAGTACATAGGGTAATCAGTTAATTTTAGCAGGCTAATTCAGCATACTCAAGTCCAAATATGTCAGCAACTACAACTACTATTCTGTCCAAATCATCTCCCAGAAACACTAAATGCAACATTACTTTTGCAATAAACTACACTGAAAAATAGCTATTAGGTATAAATAGTCTCACTTTCTGAACTGTTGATGCTTTCCCTTCATAAATTACCATATTACTAAATCTGTCCTAAGGCGAACAATAGAAAACACTGTATTGTTCCAATAGCCCACTGAAGACACGCATGTTAAATAAGCCTATTGTCTTCCACACATGAGATTCAGCAAGGTTAACACTATTTAATATGTTTAATCACTGTTTAATCATTAACTAAGTACATTTCAAGTTGAATCATTGAAATCATTAGGCCTCTAGCTATCTAGTGATCTTTGTTTATGATTTACATTACCTTATTAAGATGAAACTACTTTATTTATGGCAATAACTGTTATGATCTGTAATGATTTATAGTGGTGGATAGCAAAACAATACATTAAAAAGTTTGCCAAGGGCTGTTGACTATTATTCATATGAATATGACATCCACCAAATTGCTACCTGTTATTAGTTATAACTATTGTTTTATTTTTCTGAAGATAATGTGGTGCAATTGTTATATCAAGTGTTCCAAGCCTTCCTGTCTGGTGAAAATGGGCACTAAAGGTGTTCTTAAACATGCATCATAACGCCAGACATTAATTTGGAGACAATTTATAAAGAATATGTCTCAAATTTCAAAGAGCTATTCATATGCCTATTTAAGCATGTTGTTCATATCTGAGTCCTTGTAGTAGACATTTCCTTATTTTGCAGTTTTAATGAATGTCTACTATTTTTAACTGCTGTTTCAATAATCTTCATGTGACTTGGCTCTTTTAAAGTTAGCAGTCATCTTTCCAACAACATTTTGCAAAGGTTGCAATAGAAAGCAACAGGTTAAACAATCAGAGCAGGGGTAGTGAACTGCAGTACATCACAGCGACTTTTAAAGCTCTAAATTGAAGTACACACAATCTTGAGTCAAATATTGTGAATGTAACCCAACTTAATTAGAGTTTCCTTCTATTTCTAATTTCACATAGCCTAACTGTGATTTGTGTAGCTGGCTGACCATTTTATTTGTAATAGTATTTTCATATTGAAATAATATATGGAAGTTCAAAATGTACTGGAAAACAGGAAAATTATAAACAAAAGTCCCAAATTTTAAGTTGAGGCCTCAGCTAGATTCACAAAGAAAGCACACCTAACTTTTAGGGGGCTAGAAAGAACACCACTGGGATTCTCAAAGCCCTATACAATGAATGGGGAGGGAGAGGTGCCCCAGAATGTAATTTGCAAAAGCCAGCATGCTAGGTGGCTCCTTGCCTAAACTGGCCAATGGGAGCTGCCAAGCTGAGGGTTGTGCGCTAAGCCCCACCTCCTATTTGTAGAGATGGATGCCTTAGTCCTGTATAGAGGGAAAGGACTCCCTCTTCTTGCGATTCTCAGCCACAAAACCCCCTCTTGGAGTTAAGTGCCTATGCCGTTTTTGCAGGAAGCTAGGGAGGAGGTGTCCCTCATAACTTTTCACATACTGACTGGTTCAAGTCCCACTTCAGAATAGCCAAGTGGCTAGGGCACTCACTTTAGAAGTGGTAAGTTCCCCATTCAATTCCTTTCTCCCCCTCAAAGGGAAAGGGGACTTGAAATGGGGGTGGGGGTGTCTATCTCATCCTGTGGAAGTGCCTTAATCACGGAACTAAAAGTTATGAGGCAGGTTGTTCAGGTGTTTTGTGTAAGCTTCTCTATAAGTGCCTGATCTGGTAGGAGAGGTCAGATCTCACTTACTGGATTGGACCTAGCAGGTGAGTTAGTACCCTATCTTCTTATAGTTTGTGCATCAGCCTGGGGCTTAGGCACCTGGATTCTTGGTGTAGGGCCAGAGCGTGCATGCTTAGAAGCAGAAACCTATGTGCTTAGGGAAATTTTACTGCAAAAATTTAGGTTCCTATACGGTTTGGGAGGCAGCTGAGTGGTGGCTTTATGAATCCTAGTGAGGCTTGATTCTGGTAATTAGGTGTCTAAAATCACAGTTAGGCACCTAAATCCTTTTTGTGAATCTACCCCTCAATCCTTCTCAAAGAAGTATCTCTCGCGCTGTTCAAATTTAAAACCTCTATCCTTCATAAATCAGGACAGTCTTTTCTTTGCTGTTATCCAAGTCTCTGCTGCAAAATTTTCTCTGGCACTTTTCTGACTAACCCACCAATGAATCCTTTAGATATCTTAACCAAATTACTGAGTAATTACACTACAATTACAAATCTTCCCTTCCCTGCCATAGGCATGGTCCTGAATGAGAATTTCAACATTGTGAGTATCTTCAAGAAGATCATGGCTGATAAGCAGGACTAATAAAAGAAGGGTTATTTCTCCCTGTTTATTTAATTGTGGTCAATGGATTGTCATTTCTAATTCAGACTTAATAAAGACTTTATTCACTCTCTTCTGCTATTTGATAGCTAATTGATATACTAGATTCAAGTAATATTTAAAATTCATATTTTACATCATGTTTGTCTGTAGTATCAGTCACTACTGGTAGTAGCTGGAAATTTCTTGTCTCTGGGTTCAGTTCATAAAGCATTCTTTGTTTCTTCCTCACCTAGAGCATCTGACATAGATAAAGTTGATGATGTAAGTAACACCGATTCCAGAATTAAATATCTCAATTTCGAGAAGGCAGTATAGTGTCAGTCTGAATTAATCAATCAAAAAACTGACTGAAAGAAAATAGCTGTCTACTTATCACTCCAAACAAGAGAACTGCCCATACTGCATTTGCAGTTTCCATCTTCTTTCTGATTTGTTTCCAAGTTCTTGGAAGACTTGACACTGTGGGCTTCATCTACATGATAACCTTATAGAGCTCCTCATTAAAATACAAATTCTTTGTGTACAGTGTATTCATCTTTCCTTTCCCATGTGTAAAGGGCAAGTAGTGAAGTGTTTCAAAATTTTATGTACAGCCACCAACATTAGAAAGTCAAAATTTTCTAACGGTTGCCACATATTGGCATCTGTGATAGCTCTGTAATCAAATATCAAGAATAGGTGGTATCTCAGGTAGCACTATGTCGTAATTCTTGACAAATGCTGCCTTTCTGAACTGTGACTATTGCATAAGTTGGACCCAGAAGTTAGCAATGTACCTCCCATTTATTTCAAAGCTATAAACCAATACTGTCTCCAGATTCAGAAACAGGCTGTCAAACCTCCACATCCAAATAATTTTCATTACCTTCACCTCCTCTTCTTGAGTTTTCTGAGGGCAATCTGCACCCTAGCTTTCTCAGAATAGGTCTTTAAGAAGTTTCATATACTAGATGTGCATTTTCAAAATCTTTCGGCAGTGTCACAGTGAAATCACTTGGGAGACTTGATTGTCAACCAAACATTAACTCTTAAGATGTAAATCCCATTATTTCATGCTTGGTGGAGTAATAAGCATGAAAGAGTCACACTGTACAGTAACTGGAGTCTTCCAAGATACTTTTGTTCACACAGATCACACTGTAGGTGTGGGTGCCTTGTGTGTGTACCCAGAATCTTTTAGCCAGCAGTGTCCCTGCATGTCTTTGCATCCCCTACAGTGAGTATCAGAGCAGTTCCAACTGCCTCTCAGTTCTTCACTAATACATAAAATCCAGGTAAAAGGACAGCATATCAGTGGCAAAGGAGTGGAAGTTGTGGGTTACATGTGAACAAAAGCATCTTGAAGCACTCCAGTTACTGTAAGGTAAGTAACCTTTCTTTCTTTTTCAAGCATTTGTCCAACCATTGTAGGTAAGTAACTAGCAGTTATCTCTCAGGGAGGTGGGAGATGGTGTCCTAAGCATATGAACAGAATTTCAAGTAGCCGCCCTACAAAATTCATAAATAGCGACTCCCCTGATATAGTAGTGTGTGCCCTAAATCAAGAGGGTACAGCTAGTTTATTAAATGAATGTGAAATCTTAATGCAGTCTGCCACTGCCACTTAAAGAGTCTCTGAGATGAAACAGCCTGACCCAAAAATTACAAATAGTCTACCTGATTTATTAAATGGCTTTGTTGTAAATAGACAAAAGTTTAGACTAGATAAAAGGACATAACCCTCAGAAGATCTAGTGTGTGTAGTTTAATTTCCATGGGAGAGTCTAGGAAAAAATATCAGTGAGTACGTAAAACTGTTTTATATGAAAATCTGAAACCACTTTCAGCCAAAATTTAGGATGTGGCCTGAGAGTAACTCTATCTTTCTGGAACACAGTATATGACGGGTGTGACATTCTGTACCTCAGGGGAATACCCTGTACCCCCATGTTCATCTTTGTGTGGTATCCAATGCAAAGTTTGCCACCAGTGTCTTTAGAAGGCTCATGATGCGCTGAGCATAGTTGTTATAGTAATTGTTGTTATAATAATGTTATAGTAATGTCATAAGTTGTAATTTCATGTATATAGTTATGAGGCTGAAAATGTGTCCTCATGGCTTAAAACAAGCCCAGGCAAAACTCTCCAGGAACAGAGGGGCAGTTCAAACATCAACAGGGCATGTATGGGACAAACCCAGCCCAGCCTCACAGGAACAAAGAACACTGGCCTAGGCAGCAGCAAAGGATCTGTTGGACTCTCAAGTGAGGCCTTCCTTTGGTCAGTTTGGGACTCTGAAGAGGGGGGAAACCCAAGAGGGAAGAAAGACCATGATAAAAGGGAGAGATGTTTGCCATGCTCTTCCTCTCTCTCCCACCTCCATCTATAGACATCACTACCAAGCGACTGAGGCACTGATCAAAGGGGAGAGCCTGGCTGAAGGGCAACCAGCAAGCATGTGGTGAGAAGCATCTAAGTTTGTAAGGGCACTGAAAGTGTTAAGATCAGCTTAGACTGCATTTTGATTTTATTTCATTTGACCAAATCAGACTTCTTGTGCTTTCACTTATAATCACTTAAAATCTATCTTTTTTTAGTTAATAAATTTGTTTGTTTATTCCACCTAAAGTAGTGCGTTTGATTTGAAGTGTGTCAGAGACTCTCCCTGGGATAACAAGCCTGGTGCACATTAATTTCTTTGTTAAATTGACGAACTCATATAGACTTGCAGCGTCCAGTGGGCATAACTGGACACTACAAGAGAGAGGTTCCTAGGGTAGTGTCTGGGACTGGGGATATTGGCTAGTGTTATTCGGTTGCACAATCCAAGCAGTTTACATGCCAGAGGCTGTCCGTGAACAGGCCAGGAGTGGGGGTTTTCACAGAAGAGCAGGGTAAGGATGGCTCTCAGAGCTGAGGACTGGAGTGACCTAGCAGGTCACTGGTACAGATAATATTGGAGGAATGTCACAATGGGCCAGACATTAAAGCCTATGTTTTGCTTAGTCTTGAGCTCAGGTGATGGTTTCCAAAAACACTATTTTAATGGAGAAATGATACAAAGAATATGATGATATAGGTTCAAGTGGAGCATCTATCAAAGATTGAAGCACCAAATTGAAGTCCCAGGCAGAGACTGGATGGATCCTTAACTAACACTTTACAAATTTAGATACTATGAGGTGTGGGGAGTGAATGGCCCTGAACAGGGGGATAACATGCTGATATAGCAGCAAAATGAACTCTAATAGAGCTAAAAGAGTGTCCCAAGTGTTTAAAAGACAATAAGTAATCCAAGGTAGCTGGAATAGAAGAGTTCAGGAGCTGAATATAGCTCTGAATGAAGCACAATGATAAATGCCTCCATTTTGTTTCGTATGTCCTTCTAGTAGAGACATCTCTTCTCTGGATCAAAACCTGTTGTACAGTCACGTAACAGCTTGTATCTACAGAGGTCAGCCAGCTAGACTCCATGTTGTTAGATATCTGGGTGCAACGGCAGGCTTTGGCTCTGCAAAATGATGTCCCAGAGGTTCAGAAGTAGAATAGGTGATGTGATTGTTAGGTGCATCAAGTTGGAACAGCAGAATTTATATGCCAGGCTGGAGCTATAGGATGCATTATTCCCATAGGTGAATTGCTTCCTGACATAAAGGCAATGGTCTTTCTTCTCCTTGCCTGTTTATATAGTGAATAAACATCACATTGTCCATTGGGACTTGGGCAATTTTTTCCTGAAAGAGGGGCAGGAATGTCTTCCAGACCAGATGAAAGGCCCTGATTTCTAGTATATTTATGTGTAACTGAGACTTTGCTTGGGACTACATGCCTTGAATATACAGAGAATCGAGGTGCACACCCCAGCCTAGTTCTGATGCATCCATCACCAGAATCTTTGAAGGATGTTGTGGATGAAATAGAATTCCTTAGCGGACACTTGGAGTCTTTCTTCAGTGAAGAAGAGATGACAGTACCCTCTGAGGAATTTCCACAGGTTAGTCCATGTTTTGGCTGACTGGCTGATAAATGGATCTCAGCCAACCTTAAAGAGGCTGAAGTTGTAACCTTTTATTCAGAGTCATGTAAATGGAAGCTGTCATATGACCCAGTGAACTATAAGAACACAAACATAAGAACATTAGAATGGCAGTACTGGGTCAGACCAAAGGTCCATCTAGCCCAGTATCTGTCTACCAACAGTGGCCAATGCCAGGTGCCCCAGTGGGAGTGAACCTAACAGGCAATGATCAAGTGATCTCTCTCCTGCCATCCATCTCCATCCTCTGATGAACAGAGGCTAGGGACACCATTCTTTA